>NC_045456.1:20901210-20933687 GCF_002776525.5 Piliocolobus tephrosceles | reverse complement strand
ACTATCATTATTATTATTATTATTATTATTATTATTATTATTATTATTATTATTATTATTTGTCTTGGAAAAGCCAGAGAGTTTTTCTGATGATTTAGAGTTGCTGTTAATCGGGGAGGAAGTTTGGGGAAACCTCTGATCATTCAATAAACAGGAAGGGACTGCTTATGAAATATATTCAGGCAAACAGAAAAAAAAAATGGAGTTACTAAAAAATGGAAAAGCTCGGGTAAATGCTAGATTGCATCAGCTACTTCATTTAGAATGGCGGTGATCATTTTCTTCGTGCCCTGGCAATGCTTATGTCATCTAACATTTTTGTCATCTCTTGAATGGCGTTCACTTAAAAATAGTGGCACACATGGAAAGTAAATAGGGATACACAACAAACACGCGCCTGCCCATTCGCCCGGGTTCTGAACGAGCGCGAACTGCTGATTAAAAATTCTAAAACCCAGGCCGGGCTTAGTGGCTCACGTCTGTCATTCAGCACCTTGGGAGGCCAAGGCGGGCGGATCACCTGAGGTCGGGAGTTCGAGACCAGTCTGACCAACATGGAGAAACCCTGTCTCTACTAAAAATACAAACAAACGAACAAAACAAAACTAGCCGGGCATGGTGGCGCATGCCTGAAATCTCAGCTGCTCGGGAAGCTGAGGCAGGAGATTTCGCTTGAAGTCGGGAGGCGGAGGTTATGGTGAACCGAGATCGAGCCATTGCACCCCAGCCTGGGCAACAAGAGAGAAACTCCGTCTCAAAAAATAAAAATAAAAATCTAAAACCCTTCCTATAAGAGAGGAGCATCCCAAACCTGTAGCTTTCCCTGCCTTTAAGTGACCTAGAAAATGTTATCCTCTTAAGCCCCGGGGCGCGTTTCCCTTCAGCTGCCCATAAAGAACTGATTGCACACAGGTAGCTTTGCAAAAAAACAACTCCGGGCTCCGCCTCTGAGTGCTGGAACAAACCGGCTCCTGCAGCTCTGCAAAAGTCCTCGGAGTTTCCTCTCTCACCAGAGCCCGGGCTTTCCCCGCCCCTGCCTGCGCGCCTGACCTCGGCGCTGGGCTGGTTCCAAGGGCAGCCGCGCCAGTCCCTAGCGTCCTGTGCCTGCGGGCGGACTTGGCCAGGGCGTTCCAGAGGACTCTTCGGCCCCAACTCCCTGTCCAGCCTCCCTCCGCCCCCTCCCCGGCACCAACCTCTCGGGAGACCCAGGAAACTCGCCCCTAGACAGCCCTAATCCCAGGGACGCGGAGTCGGGTCTCTCCGCCGGGGAGAAAGCGGCCACGCGCCAGTTAGGCCGCCAGAGACTGTCTGCGAATCCCGTCGGGAAGCAGGGGTGGGGGCGTGAGGCCGTCTACTTTCTTCTTGGCCCGGGGCGGACAACCTGGAGTGGCCGGGCGGGCAGCCCTGAGCCCCTGGCCAGCTTCCAGAGTCCGCTGAGTCGCGTCGAGCTGGCTGCGGGGTGAATTACGCGCTTTCCCGGAACGCGGCTGGGGTGACCCTGCGAGTCCCCGCCGCCCGGGACTTGGACATCAAACCCCTTCTATCTGCGTGATGACTGTCCCGGTTTTTTTGCATGGCTCAGCTCACTCTAGGCGTTGGGTTGTCCCCTTTCCAGGGAAAGCCTGGGTAAGGGTAGGAGGAAAGAGGCGGGGAAGGAGTGGGGGAAGAGAGGAGGGAGAGGAGACTTGAAGTAGCCACAGCCTGAGCAACTTGGAAAGAGGCTCCTCAAGTGCCCTTTCCCCCACAGACTGCAAGAGCAGAGTGGGCTTCACTTAGGAATTCCGTTGGCAGCTTCCTGGAAACGCTGGATGGCAGGGTTGAAGGTCTCCAGAGAGAGCGAGGGATGGGGAGCGCACTGGGGAGAGGGAGGAAAGGAGGCATGGGATGTCTGGGCTTAATTAGACCTATTCAGTGCATCCTCCTTCAAGATCCGGCTCTCCTCCCTAAGTGATCTTTAGTTACTTAAATTTGCAGGAATTCAGGTATCCTGATTTCTTAGCAACTTCAAACAGTGCTGGGGAACGGTGCAATCTACCTGCATGCAGGTCCTTCACCCCCAGTTTTCCCTTGGGTGTCTCAAATCCCTTCACCCCCTGCGGGCAGACACGGCAGCCCTGGGGCGCCCTGGCGACCCTGTGTCCTCACCTGTCCGTGGGAAGCCGCCGCACAAGGGAGCGGTGCGCCGAGAGCATCCACCGAGCTGGGGCGCGCGAGTCACGGCCAGGAGTCTGCCGGGGTCATGCCCTTCCCGGGGCCGGCGGTGAGGCAGCTCTGCTTCCCAGCGCTGCACAGCTAGCCGGCGCCCTTTTATTCCCGGCACTGCAAGGCTTCCCCAAGTCCACGCCTCGGCACACCCCCACCCTGCCCCACCCCGGGGAGACGGGGCGCGGGCCCGAGCCAAGGGACCCTGGCCGCGCCGCTCTGCGCTCAGCCTTCTTCTCGCGTCTTCATTGCGCCTGGGCCCGGGTGGGCATGCCTCGCCCACTCCCGTAACAAGAACCGCAGGCGGCTCGGGGAAGGAGGGCTCTTTGTCAGAGAGAAGTCCAGGGACCCAGGAGGGAAGGGCGAGATGCAGGGAGCGCGGTGAGAGCCGCAGTTGAGTCCGCGCTTGGAGAGCGCCTAAGCAGCGCTGGGAACGTTTCCGTTCCTTTCAGGAGAGAGAGAAGGAGCAGGGTTTGCGCTTCTCCCGGCCAGACGGCGTTTTCTCTGGCAGCTCTTCCCAGCCCGTGTGCAGGCAGGAGCGGGCTGGCCCCGCCGGCATCCAGCTAGCTGCAGGCAGGGCTGCAACGTGAGAGCCGCTGCCACGCCCTCCCGCCTCTCCGGGACTCCCCGGCGCCCGCTCCCTCCCCCTGCCAGTCTTCTAGCCTGAAAGGTGGAACGGCTCCCTTCCGGCGTGGGGAGCTTCGAGGGGCAGGGCGAGGGCTGGGACTTTCGGAGAGTCTGAGGGTATTGTCCGGGGACGGGGCGGAGGGATGGGAGAGCGACCTGGCGACAAGGCAAAAAGTAGAGGGTGCAGAGGGTAGGTCCCTATTTCAGGAGGCAGAGGAGGAGGAGGAGGCGGTTGTCTGGCTTCCTGGATAAGTCAGACCTGGAATGGTGGGGAGAGGTCAGGCGAGGATCTTCAGTCAGCAGAGCCCACCTGGGGTAAAAACATGGAGCTCAGACAGGTGTGCAGGGCCCGGAAAGGCACCACTGCACCAGTTTGTTGCAAGGTGCACCAGCGACTGCTTTTCGCTGTTCCTCTGGTTAGCCGCATTCCTCTCCCTGAACCAGCATTTTGACAACACGTCCTTAGGGTGAGTGTTTGCCTGTTGTGTTCTTTGATCTACAAAAGACATCTGTGAGCATTAAAAAAAAAAAATTATTTTTTTACAAGCTCAGTGGTACCATGTACTTGTACAGCAAATCCTGTCTGCTGAGACGCCCCTGAAGCAGGCTGATAGCGTGCGGTATTTATTTATTTATTTATTTATTTGTTTGTTTGTTTGTTTGAGACGGAGTCTCGCTCTGTTGCCCAGGCTGGAGTGCCAGCGGTGTGATCTCGGCTCACTGTAACTTCTGCCTCCGAGGCGCAAGCGATTCTCCTACCTCAGTCCCCCATGTAGCTGGGACTGGAGGCTTACGCCACCACGCTGGGCTAGTTTTTGTACTTTTTTTTTTTTTCTTTTTGTACAGACAGGGTCTCGTTAGGTCGCTTAGGATGGACTCGAATTTCTAGCCTCAAGTGATCCACCCACCTCCGCCTCCCAAAGTGCTGGGATTACAGGCGTGAGCCACCGAGCCCAGCAGGCGTGCAGTTTTTCAAAGGCAATGCATGGAAAAAGTATAATTGAGAAGTGTCTGCTCTTTAGGTTCAGAAGTCCTGCCCCACCTCTAGCACTCTGTCAGGGGGCTTTCAGGAGGAAGGAAGGAATAAGCCTAAGAAGTAAGTTGCTTCCCTTGCATGGAGCCTGGACCATCTTAGCTCCTCCTAAGAAACACAGCATCTGGGAATTCCTCACCACCTGCCTCCCACGCCTAGGGTGGCTTCCACAGAGTTGAGAGTCAGGAAACACTGGTTCACAAATGGGAATTCATTCCTTCTGTAGCTTTCGTTTTCAGTGTGTGTTGACATAGTTCCAGGGATTAGTCAAATAATACCCTTAGGTAGCCTCTTTCTGGGCATGCCCCAAATCCACTGATTAAATTACAAAACAAAACAAAAAACAACTGTCTCTTGAACATGTCTTTACCTTTGTTAATGGTGTTGCCACCCATCTCATCAGCTAAACTAGAAACTCGAGTCATCGTTGCCTTCTGCCCCTCTTTCATGTCTTCCTCATAGTCAACTGGTTGCCAAGTTTAGATCCTGATGCCTAAGAATCTCTGGGCCCAACGTGCTCTTCTCTCCACCTCTCTCACTGCAGTTGCATGGATATGTCTTAGATTTTGACAACTTCTTCCTCCACCAACTCCTCATTCATCCCTTCCGGGCCATCACTGAGACTTAGAGGGGTGCCATCATCCTCAAATCCAAGGCTGAAGTTTTCCATGGGTGGCCAGTGCCATGCCCTGTACTTCCCAGCCTGCCTGTCCCTGGGATCTTCCTTTCGGTGATAGGACTGGCTTGTCAAGAACAGGTAGCACATCCCTGATTCTTGTTGTTGGTTCATGCCACTGTTTTGACAAAGTTCTCCTCAATCTCCCTTGTAGAGTATTTCCCTACCTCCATGCCCATTGCTAATGTGGGCTTTTTCCTGCATTGTGGACAATCACTCACCTTCTTTTTATGCCATCGTAGCTTCTTGACACCTGGAGTATAGCACAGAGCTTGGCGTACACTAGCTGTTCAATTGAATGAATGAATGTGTGCATGACTGAGGTTGAATTCTATTAAGAAATGTCTAGATTTGGTCAGGCACAGTGGCTCACATCTGTAATCCCAGCACTTTGGGAGGCCAAGGCGGGAGGATTGCTTGAGTCCAGGAGTTTGAGACCAGCCTAGGCAACATGGAAAACCCTATCTCTAAAAAAAAAAAAAAAAAAAAAATAGCCAGGCATGGCGGCATATGCCTGTAGTTCCAGCTACATACTGGGGGCTGACAAGGGAGAATTGCTTGAGCCTGAGAGGCAGAGTTTGCAGTGAGCCAAGTTCACACCATTGCATTCCAGTCAGGGTGACAGAGTAAGATCCTGCCTTAAAAAAAAAAAAAAAAAAAAAAAAAAAGTCCGAATTTCCCTACAGTAAGAAAATCTGTTTATACTACCTTATCCAGGGGGATTATTATTGGCACATTTAATAGATAATATCTATTAATACCTCTAAATACTTGTGCTACCTATACAATCTGCACCCCAAAAGTGGTTTATCGAAGTCTAGTTAAAGGCGTAGGTTTACGGAAATGAGATGGTTAACGCAAACATAACGGTTTTAATTCCTTACAAGTGTGAAGTAAATAAAATATCAAGTCAACTAATTCAATTCTGCTTTGAAAATTTCATGCAAGGGATGAGGGGGAGTGAGCAGTGGAAAGAGACGGCTGAATGGGTGCAGGGTTTTAGCTTGGGGTGACAGAAATATTTCGGAACTACATGTTGGTGATGGTTGCACAACATTGAGGATGTACGAAATGCCGTTACATTGTTACTTTAACATGGTTTACTTTATGATGTGAATTTCATCTCAATAAATTATTTTTTAATAACACACATACTAATAAAAATAAATGCCCAGATTAGAAAAGTCCCAGGGCGTAACTTGCCCAACAAATCCACAAATAAAGCATTCTGGAATCTCGTCATTCCATCCTTTCTTAAAATAAAATGCATATTTTGCTGCATTTAGTCTTTTTTTGTTTTGATGTTTGTCCTGCTTATGTTGCCTGCTTGCTTGGTTATGTGTTCCTAGAGCAGGGACCATGTTTTATTAATTGTCGAATCCCTTGAAGTGCCAAGAAAGTTCCTTAAATACAGGAGGTTTGGAGTACATGTTGGTTAAATTAAATTCATCTGTTTGCTAATAATTCCACCATGTGGAGGATGAGGAGCGATGATCAAATGATGGGCAGGTCTGTCCTTGTAGCTACAGAATGTACTTCAAGCAAAAGAATGATACTGAGCTCAGTGATTAACAAAAGGTCGGAGCCTTCCTAATCGCCAAATGCCATGGAACCTGACGGATTGCAGTTTGTTGCAGGATGCACCAGTGAAAGTGACTTTTACCAGCCACTGCTTTTCACTGTTCCTCTGGTTAGCAGCATTTCTCTTCCTGAGTCAGCATTTTGACAACGTGTCCTTATCATCAACGTTTGCCTGTTTTGTCTTTGATCTACAAAAGACATCTGTGAGTATATAAAAAAAAAAAAAATAGAGCTTTTTTTTTTTGGACAAGCCTAATGGTACCATTTCCTTGTGTAACCAATCCTGTTTGCTGAGATGCCCCTGAAGCAGGCTGGTGGCATGCCAGTTTTAAAAAGCGATGTGTGAAAAAGACATGATTGAGAAGTGCCTGCCCTTTAAATTCAACCCGCTAGACTCATGCATTCAGAAGGAAATCCAAACAGGTTTGCTAGTTCACTTCCCATTACCCAACCCTGACCCTCCACAGAGACCCTCTTTCCTCTAGAAATGTGGAGATAGGGAAACTTGCAGCCCAGGAGACCCAGGAGGCCCTGACCATGGGGAAGCCATCATCCCTCTGCCTCCATCATAAGATCTTTAAAATCCACTTTTCTTGCAAGGCTTTAACCAACAGCAGAGCCATAGGAGATTAAGTCAGACAGATAGTAGAGCTCAAACCAGCTCCTCCTACTACTCGCTATTTCTTGGCCAGAGGGCCTAGAACACACTATTCTCCCTTCCTAAAACCAGATTTCTCAGGGGTACAATACGGGTAATTTTACCTCTTGGAGGTGTCGTAAAGACAGAATGCAATGCTGTATAGAGAGAACTGAACATACTACCTGCACCACATCTGTAGTTAATATTTATATATAGGATCCAGCGAACCTACAGTCATTTTTTCAACTTTATTGCTGTGTCTTTCATCTTCTTATCCAGGTTTTACCCCAATGCAGTCTCTGGAGGTGCACTGGCTGTTTTGTGTATGAACTGCAGTTCCTGGCGATTCTGATTTCAATGTGAAAATCTAATATTCTAAAGGACTCTGTGGATCACTATGTAATTTTCTTAACAGGGGTTGTAAAAGTAACTTTCTTAGTCACGTGCCTGCAAACCCCACTGCTTCCCAAACTCTGTAATCAGGAGAAGGGCTGACCTAGTGAATACCCTTGGATGACTGGAGGGAAAAAAAATAGTCTACACAGGAAATCTCTACTTCAAACTCATGGGCTTGCATAGCTCAGAAATCCCGGGGGCAGACTAATAGCTAGTGGGGTTGTATCTTTATTTGAGCAGAAACAGACTTTTAGGAATTTTCCATGGGAACTTGCCCTCATCTGTCTAGGGTAAACCTTAAATGAAAATACGGGCTACTGGCCACCTCGATGAAAAGGAGGGGGTATTTTTGTTTTCCTTCTTATCCTCATAGCACAGTCAGGAGGAATACCCTGTTCTGTTGCATGTACTAAAATGCTCCCAGATTTTCTCAACAGCATACTTTAAAATAGAACAGCAGCGTGGAAAATAAGTAAATAAATACAAAGAACATGTCAGAGAAACCCGCTAGATCTCCCGAGCACAGCTGAGTTATCTCTGCAAATTAGGCTGGAGAAAATTCTGCTTAGCATGGTGCACATCAGCCTACAGAGAAAACACATCGTGGAGAAGTGAACTTGCCTGACCCAGCTTGGGCGAACGTGCTGATGGGGATTTCTGGGCAAAATGAAAGCTATTTATCTACTACTGTTCCTTACCGGGACCAGCAGCACCTAGAACATGGAACTTACAGACACAGGCTTCTCCGCTCTGGATCCCTAAAATTTCAATTGGTAGAAAACCAGCTGCAGAAGATGAGATCACAGAAGGTTGTCCCATTCTTCCCCAACCCAGACCACACAAGCCAGTGAATTGCAGATAGGGAAAGGCAAGGAAATGTCAGCAATTATTAATGAATCCCTTCGAAGACCTCAATCCTGGAAGGGTAATTCAGCAGAAATCAAGACCTAGCTCACTGTTTGTTTGTTTGTTTGTTTGTTTGTTTGTTTGTTTGTTTTTAGATGAAGTCTTACTCTGTTGTCCAGGCTGGAGTGCAGTGATGGAATCTTGGCACACTGCAGCCTCTGCCTCTTGGGTTCAGGCGTTTTCTCCTGCCTCAGACTCCCGAGTAGCTGGGACTGCAGGTACGCACCACCATGCCTGGCTAACTTTTGCATTTTTAGTAGAGACGGGATTTCACCATGTTGGCCAGGCTGATCTCGAATTCCTGACCTCAGGTCATCCATCTGTCTTGCCCTCCCAAAGTGCTGGGATTACAGGCGTGAGCCACCACACTCGGCCCATCTCACTTTTCAAAATAAAAATGACACAGGGTCTCTTTTTCAACGTGAAACTATTCATTTCAGAAAGATGTTCTATAAATGATGAACACTCACAATTCTGGAGCTCACACCCAGAAGGAGCCCTAATGAAAACTACGGACTTTGGGTGACTTCGATGTCTCCGTGGGAGTTCATCTGTTGTAACAAACGTCTCACTCTGCTGAGAGATATTGATCATGGAAGAGGGGGTGTGTGTGTAGGAAAGGGATGTATAAAAATTTCTGTGCCTTCTGCTCAATTTTGCAGCTCAGACTGCTAGAAAAATAAAGTCTAGTTTTAAAAAGTCTATATTTAAAGAGTCGAGACTCTTTCTTTCCTGCGATCTGTTTTGGCTTACATTTTTGCTGATTTGTCTTCTTTCAGACAAGCTGCCTCTTGGAATAAAAACCAAATGGCTTCTAGGGGACTCCACATGGAAGCTGCCCTAGAAGCTTGTGAGGAAGAAGGAAAGAATGTCATTGAAACTAGTTCTAAGCACTAATGGCTGGTGGAGACCTTGCCCTCGAGTGGCATGGTCTAGAAATCTCCTAGGGCAGCGGTCCCTAATGTTTTTGGCACCGGGACCAATTTCACGGAAGACAGCTTTTCCGTGGAGCAGGATGGGGGTGGGACATACGGTTTTGGGATGATTCAAGCACATTACATTTATTGTGCACTTTATTTATACTATTATTCCACTGTAATATATAATGAAATAATTCTACAACTCACCATCATGTAAAATCCATGGGAGCCCCGTGCTTGTTCTGCTGCAGCTAGACAGTCCCATCTGGGGGTGATGGGATAGATAGTGACAAATCATCAGGCATTAGATTCTCATAAGGAGCCTGCAACCTAGATGCTTCATATGTGCAGTTCACAATAGGGTTTCTGCTCCAGTAAGAATCTGATGCTGCTGCTGATCCGACAGGAGGTGGAGCTCAGGATGGGAAGCAGCTGTAAATACAGATGGAGCCTCACTCACTGGCCTGCTGCTCGCCTCCTGCTGTGCAACCTGGTTTCTAACAGGCTGGTAGCAGCCTATGGCCCATGGGGCTGCAAACCCCTATCCTATGACATTCTTCTTACATGTGGATGGATTCCAAGACCCATCTCACTTTTGAAAATAAAAATGGCAAATGGTCTCTCCTTCAGCATGAAACTATTAGTTCAGAAAGATGTCCTATAAATAATGAATACTCAGAATTCTATAAGACACCACGTGAAGTGCTCTCCGTTTTGGTAATATGTCTCTTTCATGAATTAGAAGAAGCGGCCTTAGTTAACAGACCGGGGGTGACTCATGGAGCAAGTTTTAAGTTATTCTTAAAATACAGAAGAGGAAATTAGTTCTTATACACAGTGACCTTCATGTGTGCCTACTCATGAGATTGAAACATACTGAGATTTACTCGATTTTAAATCCAGGTGTGTGTTGTAAGTGGACAAGCTTAGAGATTCACTAAAACTCAAACTAAATTCAAAGGAGCACTAATGTATTTTAAAGAAGTATCAAAACACTTTGGAACATGCACTTTAAAGATATAAATATAACTCTCTTATGAATAAAGTAAAAGAAACAAATAACTCAAAGCCGTTAGAAAGCCTGGATGAGAAAATTCAGCTTGTAAATGTTGCCCTGAATACCTTACAAAGAAGAAAAAGGCAAACATAGTATTTAGCTTAAACAGAAACTGTGTGGTTTGGTAATTATTCCTAATAAACCTTCAAATGTGGGCACAATCTGTATGCGTTTCCCAGGACTGCCACACAAACCGCCACTAACTGAGCATCTTAGAACAACAGAAATTTATGCTCTCCCAGTTCTGGAGGCCAGAAGTCTGAGATCAAGGTGTGGGCAGGGCTGCACCCTCTCTGGAGTCTCTGAGGGAGGCTCCTTCCTCCCTCTCCCAGCTCCTGGGGGCTCCAGGAATTCCTGAGCTTGGGACCGCATCACTCCAGTCTGTGCCTCTGCCTCCACGTGGCCTTCTCCTTTGTGTCTGCACCATCTCCTCTTCTGTCTCTTAGAAGGACACCTGTCATTGCATTTAGGGTCGACTCCAGGATGATCTCATCTCAAGATCCTTAACTAAATATTTTTACATCCTCTTTCCCAGAACCTATGAAAATGTTACCTTATATGTCAGCAGGGGAATCAAAGTTGGAGGGAAAATGAAGTTTGCTGATCAGCTGATCCTAAAATGAGGAGATTATTCTGGGTTATCCAAGTGGACCCCATGTAATTGCAAGGGCTCTTAAAAGTAGAAGAGGGAGGCAGAAATGGAGGTTAGAATGATGAGATGTGAAACGGTCTCTGCTGGTTGTTGCCGGTTTTGAAGATGAAGGAAGAAACCACATGCCAAGGAATGCAGGCAGCCTCTAGGAGGTACAAATTGCAAGGAAATGGATTCTTTCCTGCATCCTCCAGAAGGAACCAACCTGGCTGACACTTTGATTTTAGCTCCAGGAGACTCATTTAGGACTTCCGATTTCTAGAACTGCACGTGAATAAATGTGCATTGTTTTCAACCAGCATTTTTGGTATTTGTTTTAGCAGCCATGGGAAACTCATACAGACCTCTTGCACAGGGTCTACCGTCTGTCCTGATAATTGACACGTGATTTGTGAGCTGACTCCCTGGACAGGCATGTGGTTGCTGAAGGGAAGATTTGACACTTCTTAAATTACCAAATCCACGGCTCCTCTGGTAAGGAACTAGAGGAAAGAATCAAGAACCAACACATGAAGGTAGGTTTTGCTTTGTTTTTATTATTATGTTATATTATATTTTTATTATGAGGCAGAGTATTTTACCCATGGGTTTTTATTTTGAAAATTATTAGATATGATCAATTATTAATATTATCTTATCTGATAATATAATTATTATTAATATTTTATCTAATAATATAATATTATCTTATCTAATGATATTAGATAAGACTAAATTATTATAAGATAATTGTGTATGATCAGTCTTTCCTCATTTATTTCTCAGGCATAATCATTGTAAAGATAGGCATAAGTATGAGTGTTATTCTTTCATTATTTAAAATATCTTAATTGGCGCACATCTATATGTATTAACACATGATTCACTATATATAAAAATTCTGAGAAGTTAAAAGAAATTCCTAAAGGCCACTTCGTGTTTAAGACTGGAAGAAGAGAGAGGGGATAGACAAAAAGGCTTAGTACTGAATTTTTTTCTTTTTTTTTTTACTCTACACATTTTTGGTTTTATACCCAAAAGGGGGATTTGTCTGGTTTAGAGTGAATGTCTTCTGATTTTTACGTTTAAAAGGACCACTGAATGTTTTATTGCTTTGACGTTTAAACTTAAAGCCATTAAGAAATATGAGGTTAACCTAGTTAAACTCCTAAAAGACCAAGGCACATTGTGCTTTTCATCTCCTGGTTTTTCTTTTTTCTTCTTTTACTTGGAAATAATCTTTTTTGGGGGGAGATTGAGTCTTGCTCTATTGCCCAGGCTGGAGTGCAGTGGTGTGATCTCAGCTCATTGCAACTTCCACCTCCCGAGTTCAAGCTATTCTCCTGCCTCAGCCTCCCAAGTAGCTGGGACTACAGGCGTGCACCACCATGCCCGGCTAATTTTTGTATTTTTAGTAGAGACGGGGTTTCATCATATTGGTCAGGCTGGTCTTGAACTCCTGACCTCGTGATCTGCCTGCCTTGGCCTCCCAAAGTGCTGGGATTACAGGCTTGAGTGACCACACCTGGCCGAAATAATCTTTTAAAAAGAAATACTACTCGTTTAAATAAAATGTGTCTGAAGTTTAGTAATTCCATGAGTTTCGCTTTCTATTTTGGGGTAAAACTCATATAACATAAAATGGACTATTTTAACCATTTTGAAGTATGATTCAGTGGCATTTAGTGCAGTGGTCCCCAACCTTTTTGGCACCAGGGACTGGTTTAGTGGAAGACGATTGTTCCAAGGACGGTGGTGGTGCGGTTGAGGAGGTTGGTTCCAGGATAATTCGAGTATGTTACATTTATTGTGCACTTTATTTCTATTATTATTCCATTGTAACATATAAGGAAATAATTCTACAACTCACCGTAATGTGGAATAGGTGGGAGCACTGAGCTTGTTTTCCTACAACAAGACAGTCCCATCCGGGGGTGATGGGAGACAGTGACAGATCATCAGGCATTCGATTCTTGTAAGAAGCATGCGACACAGATCCCTCACATGCTCAGTTCACAGTAGGGTTTGCTCTCCTATGAGAATCTAACGCCACCACTAATCTGACAGGAGGTGGAGCTCAGGTGGCAATGTGAGCCATGGGGAGCGGCTGTAAATACGCATGAAGCTTTGTTCACTCACCTGCCTCTCACCTCCTGCTGTGTGGCCTGGTTCCTAATAAGCCATGGACAGGAGTCGGTCCATGGCCTAAGGGTTAGAAACCCCTGCTATAGTGCATTCACAATATTATGCAATTATCATCACTATCTAGTTCCTAAACATTTTAAACATCCCAAAAGGAAACCCTATGTCCATTAAGCAGTCACTCTCCATTCTCCTTTTCTCCTAGTCCCTGGAAACCAATTATTTTCTGTTTTCTGTCCATAGATTTAGCTATTCTTGAAATTTAATATAAATGGAATGATATAATATGTGGTCTTTTGTGACTGGCTTCTTTTACTGAGCATGGTGTTTTCAAGGTTCACACATATAGTAGCCTGTATTAGACCTTCATTCCATTTCATGAATGAATCATATTAGACTGTAGGAATTGAACATATTGAACATATTTTGTTTATTCCTTGATCTTTGGATGGATAGGTAAAATTATATGTCATGCTTTTTTTTTTTTTTTTTTTTTTGAGATGGAGTTTCACTGTCGCCCAGGCTGGAGTGCAGTGGTGCCATCTTGGCTCACTGCAACCTCCACCTCCCAGGCCCAAGCGATTCTCCTGCCTTAGCCTCCTGAGTAGCTGGGACTACAGGCATGTGCCACCACTTCCGGCTAATTTTTTGTATTTTTACTAGAGACGGGGTTTCACCATGTTGGCCAGGCTGGTCTTAACTCACGACCTCAAGTGATCCCCCTGTCTCAGCCTCCCAAAGTGCTGGGATTACAGGCATGAGCCACCATACCCAGCCTGTAATTTTTTTTAGTAAAGAACAAAATATGTTAGCATCCATTTTAGATCTAGTGAAATAGGCACAGAATCTGCACATCATGAAATGAGCACCGGTGAATATGACACGCAGAACCTCGGAAAGCCACTGTGAAACCACACTTCCCATGTGTCTCCAGGGGCGTTATAATAGAAACCTTATATAGACAATATTTGCACAGCAAGCACAGACTTCTTATTTACGAACTCTCAGCATACTCTATTTTTTTCTTAGTGGGTAAACTTATCTATCCATCCTCCATGTATCCATCTATATTTCTATCAATCTATAAATTGTCTTATATGTATCTATGTATCTGACCTTTATCAGTTGTCTAATTTATCACCTATTGATTGTTTCTCCTCTATCCCAGGGGTCCCCAACCCCAGGCCATGGACTAGTACCAGTCGGTGGCCTGTTAGGAACTGGCACACACAGCAGGAAGTGAGCAGCAGGTGAGAGAGTGAAGCTGCATCTGTATCGACAGTTGCTCCCCATCGCTTGCATTACTGCTTGAGCTCCACTTCCTGTCAGATTAGCGGCCACATTAGATTCTCACAGGAGCAAGAAGCCTATTGTGAACTGTGCATGTGAAGGATCTAGAGTTTGCCGCGTGCTCTTTATGAGAATCTAATGCCTGATGATCTGTCACTGTCTCCCACCACCCCCAGATGGGACCATCTAGTTGCAGGAAAGCAAGCTCAGGGCTCCACTGATTCTACATGATGGTGAGTTGTAGAATTATTTCATTATATATTATAATGTAATCACAATACAAATAAAGTATACAATAAATGCAATGCCCTTGAATCATCCTAAAACCACCACTCCATCAAGTCCATGGAAAAATTGTCTTCCCTGAAACTGGTTCCTCATGCCAAAAAGGTTGAGGACTGCTGGTCTATCCATCATCTGTCATCTCTATGGTCTGTCTTTCTATCTATTTTCTATCTATCTTTATATCCACCTACCCATACTTGAGATAAGTTTAAACATTCATTTTTTATTAATTTCATAAAAAATAGCCTTCTTCAAAGGTTAGCTAGAATCATGTGTGATCATTTTTTTCTTCAATAGAATAAAATGCAGTTGTAATAAAATACAGTCTAAATTCTTTAGAAAGTGACTTTATTGTAATATTTTCATTTACTTTTTTTCTCTCGGCAAATGTGTGAGATTTTCCTAAAACACTGTATAAACTTTTTGCATGTATGTATGTCTGGTTTTTGTTATTGTTGTTGTTGGTGCTACAGTGTGAGTAATCAAATAACAAAAATATTTGTTTTATTCTCATCATCTGGGCTTTATATAATTCTTGGGACTTAATTGATGAGTGACGTATTGGAGGTGTCTAAAAAAAAGGGTGATTTCCAGTTCTTTCTTTTAGTCAATCCTTCAAAATCTGTACATTCTCTTGTTTCCTAAGGGGGCAGGGTGTTAAGAAAAATAAAAAACTTGACTTGAAAGTGCTTGTACAATTTAAATAATGTGTTTGTTTGGCAGAAATAGTGTTTTAACAAGAGCACCATTTGTTTCTCCCTCACTTACAAGAATTCTGGGGATGGAGAAACCCAAGGCTGGAGTTCTGGGATACCAGCACCTTCTTCCCTTAGCATGTGGACTCCCACGTTTAACAAAAGCTGCTGCCCAGGCCTGGTGGCTCACGCCTGTCATCCCAGCACTTCAGGAGGCCAATGCAGGCAGATCATTTGAGGTCAGGAGTTCAAGACCAGCCTGGCCAACATGGCGAAATTCCATCTCTACTAAAAATACAAAAATTAACCAGGCATGGTGGCACACGCCTGTAATCCCAGCTACTCAGGAGGCTGAGGCGGGAGAATTGCTTGAACCCAGGAGGCGGAGGTTGCAGTGAGCCTGGGTCGTGCCTACAGCGTGGACAGAGCCAGACTCCATCTCAAAAAAAAAAAAAAAAAAAAAAAAAGGCAAAAGCTGCTGACTCTTCAGCCACCCCATCTGTATCCCAGACATAAATCAGGAGAACAGGAGGAAGGAAGAAAAACAAACAAAACAAGACCCCCTCCGGGAGCTCCCAGCACTACTGAACTTTCAAAGTGTCAGTTGGAAGAGTATTTAGAAAAGAATAAATTTTTCTGTTGAGCATACTGCATAGTGTGTGGGTATGTGAGTGGTTTTTCCCTATAGCTGCTGTAACCAATGGCCACGCATTTAGTGGATTAGAACAACACAAATGTATTATCTTATAGTTCTGGAGCTCAGAAGTCTAAAATTAAGGTGCTGGCAGGACTGTGTTCCTTCTGGAGGCTCTTGTGGGGAAATTCGTGGTCCCTTTCTGTATGTTCAAAGCCAGCTGCCTAGTATCTTCCAGTCTTTCTCTTTCTGACCCTCCTCGCTCCCTCTTCTACGGACCCTGTGATTACATCAGGGTGCACCTGGACAACCCAGGCTCCTCTCCCCATCTCAGGATGTTTCACTTAATTATAAGCTTGCTGCCAAAGTAATTGCGGTTTTTGCCATTATCTTTGCACCAACCTAATACATCTGCAAAGTCGTTTTTGCCACACAAAGTAACATATTCATGGGTTCCAGGGATTAGGATGTAGACATCTTTGGGCGCCTGTATGCAGCATGGTACACTCAGTAAAGAAGTAAGGGAAAATGAGTATCACGTAGGTATCTGACTATCTCAACCACCGTGAAATGGGACAAGTTCCCCCACCTCCCTCACAGGGCGTGCAATGGGGGTGTGGCTCACTTCTTCAGTGGCCCGCTGCGCAAACCCCTTGGAGGTGCAGGCAGCCGGGGAGGTTGTGGGGCTCCTACCCTCGGCAGCATCTGTGGGTGAATGTTTATAGCTCCTGAAGCCCCAGTGGGCATGTGTTACAGGGTGCTCTTTTAGCTTAGCCGTTCATAGGCGGCTTGTGTTACTCAGCTCAGTTAGATCACCTGCCTTATCACAAGGACAGAGGGCTTTCTGTATCCCGGGTTCTTGTCTTTGTGTACCAGAAGAATCAGATCACACGTGGGCTTGGAGAATGAGTGCAAGGTTTTATTGAGCAGAGGTAGCTCTCAGCAGATGGGGGAGCTAGTAGGGAGATGGTTTTCGCCTGGAGTTGCCGGCCGCTCAGCAGTCCAGGCTTTCCTCTGACCTTCCCTGTGAAACTCCGTGTGGTTCTGTCGGTCAATGGCCTGCCGGCCTGCCGGCCTGCCAGCCTGCCAGCCTGCCGGAGTCTGCCGGTGCACTCTTCCGCTGGCGTGCTCCCCTCGAGGTCTGGCTGCTTGTGTCTTCTTCCGCTGGTGTGTTCCTCTCAACGTCCAGGCACTTGCGTGTCTGCCTGCTACGGTCTCGAGGTTTTTATAAGCACAGATTGGGAGTATAGCAGGCCAGAGTGCTCTTGGGAAATGCAACATTTGGGCACGAAAACAGGAGTGCCTGTCCTCACTTAGGTCCATGGGCACAGGCCCACAGGTGGAGCCCTAGCCAGGGACCACACCCTCCTCTACACAGCACTTCCCTGCCCCCCTTCCATATGAACAGTGCTGTAAATGACAAAGCAGATGACTGACTTTTATGTAGATTCATGGAGCTACAAGTACACTCAGCCTAGACCTATCTGTAACCTCTGTGTGCATACCAAATTTTCTGGTAGATCCTTAACATGTAAGCACTTTTTATTGGTTTGGTTTTGAGACAGAGTCTTGCTCTGTTGCCCAGGCTGGAGTGCAGTGGCATGATGTCAGCTCACAGCAACCTCCGCCTCCCAGGTTCAAGTGGTTCTTCTGCCTCGGCCTCCCAAGTACCTGGGATTACAGGCGTGCACCACCACACCTGGCTATGGGGTTTTGCCATGTTGACCAGGCTGGTCTTGAACTCCTGACCTCAAGTGATCCACCTGCCTCAGCCTCCCAAAGTGCTGGGATTACAGGTGTGAGCCACATCGCCTGGCCTCATGTGAGCGTTTTAATTGCCACTAAAAGATACGATGGGGGAGAATGGCGTAAACCCGGGAGGCGGAGCTTGCAGTGAGCTGAGATCCGGCCACTGCACCCCAGCCTGGGCGACACAGCGAGACTCTGTCTCAAAAAAAAGAAAAGAAAAAAGATATGATGGGCTGTGATTTTGTTTCATGGTAAAGTGAGCCACACAGCAAAGTACATTCAAACACCCTTTAGCAAGACAGCTATTCACATACCATGAGATTTCATCCTACACCAGTCAGAATGGCTATTACTAAAAAAAGAAAAAAACAGATGTTGGTGAAGATGCAGAGAAAATGGAACACTTACACATTGTTCATGGGAATGTAGATTAGTACAATCTCTATGAAAAAGGGTGTGACGATTTCTCAAAGAACCAAAAATAGAACTATCATTCAATCCAGCAACCCACTACTGGAAATCTACCCAAAGGAAAAGAAAAAAAGAAATCGTTATATCAAAAAGATACTTGCACTGGCTGGGCGTAGTGGCCCATGCCTGTAATCCCAGCACTTTGGGAGGCTGAGGCGGGTGGATCACTAGAGGTCAGGAGTTCGAGACCAGCCTGGTCAACGTGGTGAAACACCGTCTCTAATAAAAATACAAAAATTAGCCAGTTGTGATGGCGCACGCCTGTATCCCCAGCTACTCAGGAGACTGAGGCAGGAGAATTGCTTGAACCCGGGAGGCAGAGGTTGCAGTGAGCCGAGATAGTGCCTCTGCACTGCAGCCTGGAAGACAGAGGGAGACTCCATCTCAAAGTTAAAAGAAAAGATACCCGTACTGAAAGCCCTGTTTACAATAGCAAAGATATGGAATCAACCTAAGTGTCCATCAATGGATGATGGGATAAAGAAAATGTGGTATATGTACATAGTGGAACACTATTCAGCCACAAAAAGGAATGCACCCACGTCTTTTGCAGCAACATGAATGGAAGTGGTGGTCATTTTCTTAAGTAAAACAACTCAGAAACAAAAAGACAAATACTACGTGTTCTCACTAATAAGTGGGAGCTAAATAATGTTTCCAAATAGGCATAGAGTGTGGAACAACAGACATTGCTGACTGGGAAGGGTAGGAGGGGGCTGAGGGATAAGAAGTTACTTAATGGGCACAGTATTCATTATGCCAGTGATGGTTACAGAAGCCAAGACTTCACCACTGCACAATCTAGGTTACAAAATCACACTTGTGCCCCATAAATTAATACAAATTTTTTAAAAAACCAATTACGCTGCTTCTAAAAGTCATAATTTAAAAAGTCAAGCAATAACAAAAATGCATTTGTTGATTTAATCGTTTGTCTAATTAATGAATCACACAATGTCGAGTGTATTGATGCAGATTGAACTCCACACGGGCCTAAACTGTGTTAATCCCACTTGCTGAATTCTTTACTCAGGCAGGGAGGTTAGAATGTGAACTCGTGGCTACGCTCCACATCTCAGCAGAGAGCAGCATGTGCTGTCTTGCCTGTCTGCTCCTGCAGATCAGTAGCAACCTGTCTAAGTGCAAATAGAGAACCAGTCTGGGGATGTGTCTGGGCTGAGCAGAGAAAATCACTTCGAGAAATCACTGATGTCTGCCAAGGGTTGGGAGAAAGGAGGACACAGGGGCATTCAATAGCACACCTGCCCTCATTGGTCCAAATGCTACTTCAGTGCAAACTTTTATTGCATTGTGTCTTAGTCCATTTCATGTTGCTGATAAGGACATACCTGAGACCGGGAAGAAAAAAAGGTTTCATTGGACTTACAGTTCCACGTTGCTGGGTAGGCCTCAGAATTATGGCGGGAGGTGAAAGGCACTTCTTACATGGCGGCAGCAAGAGAAAATGAGGAAGATGCAAAAGCGGAAACCCCTCATAAAACCATCAGATCTCATGAGACCCACCCACTACCATGAGAACAGTATGGGGCAAACCACCCCCGTGATTCAAATTATCTCCCACTGGGTCCCTCCCACAACACATGGGAATACATTCAAGATGAGATTTGGGTGGGGACACAGCCGGACCATATCACATTGGTAACATACTTGCCTGTGTAGTTTTAGGAATGTGCTTCTCCAGCCTACTAAAACCTAATTTTAACACAGAATATCTTAATTCAATTTTTAAAGGTTTTTCTAACAGCTTTTTTGGGGAAAAAAAGATTTACATCAGTTTATTTACTGAAACAAAGATAGTAGATTTGTTTGTAAATATCTCCTAATTATGCAATATGGAAACTTTGAAGGAAAGTGAGAGTCTTTTTGTTGTTGTTGTTGTTTTGTTTTGTTTTTGTTTTGTTTTTGAGACAGGGTCTCAATCTGTCACCCAGGCTGGAGTGCAGTGGTGAAGTTATGACTCACTGTCGCCTTGACCTCCTGGGCTAAGGTAATCTTCCTGCCTCAGCCTCCTGAGTAGCTGGGACTACAGGTGTGCACCACCACGCCCAGCTAACATTTATATTTTTTGTAGAGATAAGGTCTCATTATATTGCCCAAGCTGGTCTCAAACTCCTGGACTCAAGCGATCCTCCTGCCTTGGCCTAACAAAGTGCTGGGATTACAGGCATGAGCCTTCATTTTTAACATGAAATGCCTAGCCTTCATTCTTAACATAACACCTATAAGAGATCACTTGATTTCCAGGCACATCGTGTTCTATCATTGGTTTCTTCAAAATTTATTAGAACAACTTTACCTTGTGTATATTTGTTAATAATTGTATCACAAATGATTTAATGTAGTAATTATTATAATATTTATTGTTAATAATGCAAATAGTACATATTATATAATATGTGTCTTTAGGTATATTTTATAAGTTATATGGCTCTATAAGATATATTATAAAATTATATCACATTCATAAAATACACACTATATTATATTACATATAATATATTGCATATAAATTACACGTGGTGGCTCATGCCTGTAATCCCAGCACTTTGGGAGGCCAACACAGGTGGATCATAAGGTCAGGAGATTGAAACCATCCTGGCCAACATGGCAAAACCCCATCTCTACTAAAAATACAAAAATTAGCTGGGCGTGGTGTGGCTACTCAGGAGGCTGAGGCAGGAGAATCGCTTGAACTCAGGAGGCGGAGGTTGCAGTGAGCTGAGATCTCACCACTGCACTCCAGCCTGGGCGACACAGTGAGACTCCATCTCAAAAAAAAAAAGTTACGTATGAATATATAACTTGCATCATAACATAAATATCTTTCTATAATATGTAATATTTATGCTATTATGATATATTCATTCTATTATATAATATATTCATATATATTGTATTTATATATTTGTATATTATACATCGTACATTCATTTAAAAATTCTAATGTTTACCTAATCAAGTTATCTAATTATCTAACTTATAACATCTAAATAAAATTTATATTTATATAAATTATATATTTATGTTTTATAGTATTATATCAATACATATAAATGTATCAACATCAATATATTGTGTATTATGAAATATTTATGTATTACAATGCAATAAATTCACATTTTCTCAAACATGTATAAATTTAAATTATGCACTTAAATATGTTTGAATATCTTATGCAGATTTCAATATTAATTAGATAAGCATGCAAACATATTTTCCCTTTGCCTTTAGGGAATTCATTATTCTGTGTAAGTTGTCCTTCTTTTTCAACTGGAAAAAAAACATAAATAAACTTGAGTTGAAATCTAAATGTTTGATCTGTTTATTCCAACATTTCTTACACTTAGTTTATCTGTCTATGGCTCATACGACTTACATGGATTGCTTGAAAGAGTTAATAGTAGGGTTATGGCAGGGTTATTGCGGTAGAGGTTTGAGCAGAATTAAATGTAGGAAACTGAGTTCCCCCTAGAAGCACAAGCAGAGACTAGGATTTGAGGGTAAGGTGTTTATGGGGAGGTGATACCAGGAAGGATCCATTGGAGAACCAGAAAATGAGACAGTCGAGGCCCCATTGCAGAAACCTTCATTGAGCTAATCTGAGTGTTTGACCTGGGACTGCACATTTTTGGTGAACACCCAAGTTGTTTCTGAAGCAAGTAGAATGTGGATCGTGCATCCCCTGGAGGATACTCTGGTTCAAAGGAATCTCCTGTTTACACCGGCTCATTGGCTTTTTGAATGATAACCCTCACTGGGCCCATGACAGGTCAATTTCACCTTGAGAAAGAGTAGGTCAGGGACACTGGCTCTTATGTTAACCTTCCTAGTTACTCACAAGGGTGCCCAATGGCTCACAGGTGAGAAGACCAAGGTATAGTATCTATAGTATCGGGGATCGGCAGTCAATTCCCACCACTAGAAATGACTCACATTGTGGCCCAATAATTCCTGATGTACAGTGCATTATTACTGGGTAAATGGCTGCCTCCTGGGAAGATACAGAATTTACAGGCCCTCACCCATTCGCCAATTTATTAATTTTCTATGGCTGTTGTCATGAATTGCTATAAACTTAGTTGCTTAAATGATGCAAATTTATTTTCTTACACTTCTACAGTTCAGTAATTCTGGAAGTGAGAAGTTCAACAAGAGCCTCATTGGGCTAAAATCAAGATGTCGGTAGGCTCAGCATCATGCAATGTAACAACATCATAAACCTACACATGTAGTTCTTAATCACAAGTACAAGTTGATGCTATTTTAAAAAATAAAATAAGAATGAAAAATTCTTATTTTTCTTTCACCAAGAATGAAAAATCCTTGTGAATTTCCTTCTGGAATCTCTTTTGAACAGATATATGGTGTATTCATTTCTTAAACCTGATCTTTGGTCTGATACGAATGTTGATTTTTTTCCTAATTTTTACATTAAATCATTCATTAAAGTGGTTATAATTATAAAAGTGAAAAAAATAACAAAAAGGTGTCAGTAGGGCTGCATTCTATTAGAGAAGATGTTGGGCAGAATTCATTTCCTTGCTTTTCAGGGATGGTGGCAGAATTGTTTCTTGTGGTTGCAGAATTGAGGTCTCCCTTTCTGGCTGGCTATAAAATGAACATCATTTCCAGCTTCCAGAGACCACCATACTCATCTCTGAGTCTTCTGCTGTTTTTTGTTTGTTTGTTTGTTTTGTTTTGTTCTGTTTTGTTTTTGAGACAGAGTCTTGCTCTGTTCCTCAGGCTGGAGTGCAGTGGTGTCCTTACAGCTTACTGCAGCCTCGACCTCCTGGGATCAAGCAATCCTCCTGCCTCAGCCTCCCAAAGTGCCGGGATTACAGACATGAGCCACTGCACCCAGTCTTTTAATTTTTTTGAGATAAGGTCTCGCCCTATCACCCAGGCTGGAGTGCAGTGCCACGGTCATAGCTCACTACAGCCTCCAACTCCTACGATCAAGCATTTCTTTCGCCTCAGCCTACAGAATAGATCAGATTACAGGCGTGTGCCTCCATATCTGGCTTTTTTTTTTTTTTTTTTTTTTTGTGGAGACAATGTTTTGCTATGATGCCCAGGCTGGCCTTGAATTTTGTCTACTTTTAAGGACTCTAAGGACAGTTTAAACCACTACAGGTGTACTTAGTTTCCTCTGGAGGCTCTAGGGGAGGATTCTTCCTCCCTCTCCCAGCTCCTGGGGGCTCCAGGCATCCCTGGGCTTGTGGCCACATCACTCCAGTCTCTGCCTCTGTCTCCACGTGGCCTTCTCCTCTGTGTCTGTGTCTCCTCTTCTGTCTCTTACAAGGACACCTGTCATTGCATTTAGGGTCCTGAATCCAGCGTGACTTCTTGCAATTAGATTGAATAATCAAAAACAATCTCCCAGTTTTAAGGCCGAGTGAGTTAGCCACCTTAATTCCATCTGCAACCTTTATTCCCTTTCTCCATTGCAGGGTACCATATTCACAGGAGATTGGGATGTGGCCCTCTTTCGGGGGCCATTATCTTGCCTCCTATGCCTTTCTCTTTCCAACTCTGGCTCATATCTGCCATGGAATCTTGTCTCCACCTGATAGCCCAGAACTGCCCCAAATGCTGACCAATTTTGACACACAGAGTTCTCAATAGGTTCAGCTCCTCAGTTGATAGGCACTGAATCCAAGCACATCTGACAGCCAAACCAACGCTGGTGCTCCAAAGGAGAGTTCAAAGCTCCTTCAGTGTACACCACAACACTCTCCACCCAGTGTCTGAGCATGGCTCATGGGCCTGAGGCCCGTGTTCACCCCAACTCTTGGTCAGTGTGCTAACCTACCTGACATTTCTCATTGATTTTGGTGTTGCCTCTAACCTGAATGGTATTAGTTTGGTACAGTTGCTATAAAAAATTACCTCCTCTTGCTCTATCACCTGCCTCAGCTGCCTGGGGTCCTAGTGGTTCACTGCACCGTGAAGACAGATTCCAGAAGCAGAGAACTCGCACCTCCAATCCCAGACGCTATGTCCAGCAACGGCTCCATGGTTCTGGCCCATAGTGGTGCCCTGGACACCTCCTGTAGCCTCGTATGGCTGAAGGAACAAGGCCATGACGTCATTGCCTACGTGGCCAACATCAGCCAGAAGGAAGACATCGAGGAAGACAGGAAGAAGGTATGGAAGCTTGGGGCCAAAAAGATGTTCATTAATGATGTCAGCAGGGAGTTTGTGGAGGAGTTCATGTGGCCGGCCATCCAGTCCAGCACGCTGTATGAGGACCACTACCTCCTGCACACCTCTCTGGCTAGGCCCTGCATCACCCACAAACAAGCGGAAATCACCCAGCAGGAGGGGGCCAAGTATGTATCCTACGGCATCATGGGAAAGGGGAATGATCAGGTCCAGTTTGAGCTCACCTGCTCACTGGCCCCCAGATTAAGGTCATTTCTCCCCGGAGGATGCCCAAGTTCTACAACTGGTTCAAGGGCCTCAACGAGCTGATGGAATATGCAAAGCAACATCAGATTCCCATCCCGGTCACTCCCAAGAACACGTGGAGCATGGACAAGAACCTCATGCATATGAGCCATGAGGCTGGAATCCTGGAGAAACCCAGCTCATAAGCCCTGACCTGACCAAAGCCCCCAACACCCCTGATATTCTCGAGATTGAGTTCAAAAAAGGGGTCCCCGTGAAGGTGACCAACGTCAAGGATGGCGCCACCCACCAGACCTCCTAGGAGCTCTTCGTGTAACTGAATGAAGCCAGAGGCAAGCACGGCCTGGGCCGTATTGACTTCGTGGAGAATCATTTCATTGCAATGAAGTCCTGAGGCATCTATGAGACCCCAGCAAGCACCATCCTTTACCATGCTCATTTACACATCGAGGACTTCACCATGGATCGGGAAGTGCGCAAAATCAAACAAGGCCTGGGCTTGAAATTTGCTGAGCTGGTGTATACTGGCTTCTGGCACAGCCCTGAGTGTGAATTTGCCCGCCACTGCATCACCAAGTCCCAGGAGCGAGTGGAAGGAAAAGTGCAGGTGTCCGTCTTCGAGGGCCGGGTGTACAGCCTCAGCCGGGAGCTCCCACTGTCGCTCTACAACGAGGAGCTGCTGAGCATGAGTGTGCAGGGCGATTAGGAGCCAGGTGATGCCGCCGGGTTCATCACCATCAGTTCCCTCAGGCTGAAGGAAGATCATCGTCTCCAGAGCAAGGTCACTGCCAAATGGACCCCTATACAAGGGGAGCTGGGGCCTCCTCACTTTGCAGATCCCCCAAGTACAGGCACTAATTCTTGTGATAATTTGTAATTGTGACTTGTTTTTCCCAGCTGGCAGCGTAGTGGGGCTGCCAGGCCCCAGCTTTGTTCCCTGGTCCCCCTGAAGCCTGCAAAAGTGGTCATTGAAGGGAAGGGTGGGGGGCAGTTGCAGTGCGGAGCTATAAAATGACATTTTTTTGAGACAGGTTGACTCTGTCACCCAGGCTGGAGCGCAGTGGCTTGATGTCAGCTCACTGCAACCGCCACCTCCCGGGTTCAGGTGATTCTCATCCTTCAGCCTTCATTCTCATGCTCATCCCTCAGTAGCTGGGATTACACGCGTGCACCACCGTGCCTGGCTAATTTTTGAATTTTCAGTAGAGACAAAGTTTCACCATGTTGGCCAGGCTGGTCACGAACTCCTGACCTCAGGTAATCTGCCCACCTCGGCCTCCCAGAGTGCTGGCCTTACAGGCGTGAGTCACCGTGCCTGGCCAAAAATGATAATTAAAAGAAGATTAAAAAAAAAATAATGACCTCCTACTGGGTGGCTGAAAGCAACAAAAATGTATTATCTCCCAGTTCTGATTTTTTCCAAATTTGTTAATTTTTGTGGGTACATAGGAGGTGTATATATTTATGGAATATCTGCAATGTTTTGATACAGGCATGCAATGCATAATAATCACATCACAGAGAATGGGGTGTCCAACCCCTCAAGCATTTACCCTTTGTGTTACCAATCATCCAATTATACTCTTTTAGTTATTTTTAAACGTAAAAGTAAGTCATTTTTGGTCTCCTAGTTCTCTTGTTGGCCTCTCCCTAGCTTCCAGTAGCCACCGGCAATCCTTGGCATTCCTGGACCTGTGGCTACATCGCTACAGTCCCTGCCTCCATCTCCACTCGGCCTTCTCCTCTGTGTCTGTGTATCCTCTTCTGTCTCTTAGAAGGACACCTGCCATTGCACTTAGGGCCCAGCCTAATCCAGGATGGTCTCATCTTGAGATCCTTGACTTAGGTATAACTGCAAAGCCCCTATTTGCAAATGAGGTCCCATTCACAGGATCTGGCCATTAGGACATAGATATATCTTTCCAAGACCACAGTTTAAGCCACTACAGGTGTACTTAGTTCCCTCTGTAGGCTCTAGGGGAGGGTCATTCCTGCCTCTCCCAGCTCCTGGGGGCTCCAGGCATCCCTGGGCTTGTGGCTGCATCACTCCGGTCTCTGCCTCTGTCTCCACGTGGCCTTCTCCTCTGTATCTGTATCGCCTCTTCTGTCTCTTACGAGTACACCTGTCATTGCATTTAGGGTCCTGAATCCAACAGGACTTCATCTTGACATCCTGTACTAATTACAGTTACAAAGACTCAATTTCCAAATAAGGTCCTATTCCAAAGTTTTGAGTGGACATGGAATTTTTTTAGTGGGGAAGGTGGGGAGAAGACACAGAATATCTGTTGTGTTTCCCACATCCTCTGGCTCCTGCTGCTTTCTCCTAGCCAGTGGGATCCTGGTCTCTCACATCTAGCCATTAGCTGGAATCTTGCCTGCAGGGAGCTACCCCAACCTCCTGCCCTGACTGGCTCCTATTGGGTTATGTATTCCCCGTCTAATTTTATCACCACAGTTATCACAATGTATATCTCATGATCATCGTCCCCAGTCTAGGGACTTTACCTTCAGCCATCCTTTCATTAAAATGGCTTATTAAGGTGCTTACTGCAAGTTGGACTATGTAACTGGATTTAGTTTTTAAATACCTGAATTGAACAACAGAATTTGACCTCCTACTCTCTGCTTGTCCTAGAAAAAAGCAGTTACACAAGAATTAGAATCTTCAGATATGAGACCTTTTCAGGTCAGGCATGGTGGCTCACGCCTGTAATCCCAACACCTGGGGAGGCCAAGGCAGGAGGATCACTTGAGCCCAGGATTTCAGGACCAGGTGGGCAACATGACGAGACCCCTGTCTCTACAAAAAAAATTAGCTGGTGTGGTAGCACACACCTATAGTTCCAGCTACTCAGGAGGCTAAAGTGGGAGGATCACTTAGGCTTAGGTGGAGGCTGCAGTGAGCTATAATCAGACAACTGCATTCCAGCCTGGGCAATAGGGCAAGACTCTGTCTCAAAATAAAATAAAATAAAACATGAATTGAAAAACGTAATTTGATCTCCTGCCCTGTGTCCATCCTAGAAAAAAGCACTAGGGGCCCTTGAATTTGAATCTTAAAATATGAGACCTTTGTTCTAAATGAACCACCCATAGTCTCCACACCTGTTGTGAAGAAGTAACTAAAAGCAGCTGATTTTGTTTACTTAGCAGAGTCCCCTATATCCCTAAGTGACTCACAGCCTGCTGCTGTTACATAATGGCTTGCTAGACAGACTAAGCATTTCAGGATTGTTCAGGGAACAAAATGCAAGTGCTCCTGCAGAAACGTTGCCCCTGGCTATGAACACCTATGAGACACTTGGAAATGGATGTCGTTTTGTTTTGCTTTGCTTTGTTTTGTTTTGTAGGAAGACAGATACACTTTGCATGTTATCCACATATGGAAACCATAGTCTGAATATATAACCTGGGTGGCCAAATTAGTTGCAAACAAAGATACAGTAGCAGTAATAAGAGTGTTACCCTGATAGAAGGAGAACCAACAGATCCACAATAGGTCAGAAGATCTGAAGTTGCATCCACCTTTATTCATTAGGAAGCCTATAAAAAGCGGGAAACAATAGCTAATGTGCTTAATTCATGTTTAAAGAATAATTGAGGTAACAGATATCAGTGTGTTTTCAAAAGAAATAAAATTCAATGGCTGCAGTTTCCTACCTGGTTATATAATTCCCATGTAGTTGTATCACCCAATTGATGACTAAGTTAAACCCACAACACCCTTGCCAAGGCCTGCCCAGCCTCCAGTAATAGGCAGTGATATTTCAATTCATTTAGGGGTAAGTTTGTTCCACATTCCACCAGCTCTATTGTGTGGGTTTTTGTGTTAGGGAGACAAAAATCCACCTCTAGGTAAGTTTCACGGATCACAGGTACACCCCTAGGGACCCTGTAGAATGTCTGTGATATTTACACTACACAGCAGCCCCTCAAATCTTAAATGGCACACACACACAAATGATAGCGCTTCCTGTGTCTTAATTTGATTTAGAATAAATACGCACTCATGCATGTTGAGGTTAAGAGTCTGCTATGGTCTGCATGTCTATGTCCCACCCCAAATTCTTATACTGAAATCCTCACCCAAAAGGTGATGGTGTTGGGAGGTAGGGCCTTTGGGAGGTGATGAGGTCATAAGGTGGAGCCTCATGAATGGGATGGGTGCTCTTAGAAAAATGACCTCAGAGAGTTCCCTCGCCTCTTCCACCATGTGAGGACACAGCGAGAAGGCTCCATCTTAATCCAGGAAGCGGGTCCTAACAAGACACTGAATCTGCCCTGCCTTGACCTTGGACTCCCAGCCTCCAGAAGTGTGAAGAGTAAATGTCTGCTGTTTGTGAGCCCCCAGGCTATGGTATTTTGCTAGAGAAGTCTGAATGGACTTATCTAGGTGGGTCTGCTATCATCACAGGGATCCTTACAAAAGGGAAGTAGAAGAGTCACAGGCTGCAGGAAGCAGAGGTTGGTATGATGTAATTTGAAGATACAGGAAGGGGTCATGAGCCAAGGAATGCAGGCAGCCTCTAGAAGCCAGAAACAGAAAGAAATCGTTTTTCTCCTAAAATATTCAGAAGAAACACAGCTCTGCAGACATCTTTATTTTATTCTGATGTCCAAAGCTGTAACAGAATAAATGGGTGTTGTTTTAAGCAAGGACATGGTGATGATCTGTGACAGCAGCCACAAACTCACACACTTATCGTCCTGCTGTTCAACCTTCCCTACAAGAGAAATTCACCCCAGGCCCTTTGCACCTGCTGGCTCCTCTGCTTGGAAGTTTCTTTCTCCAAATACTGAATGATTTATCCCAACACCACCTCATCAGAGTGGCTTTTCACCTGTCTCATTCCAAAACAACCTTCTCCTTTCCTTTTGCCCTGATTCGCTTTGGAAACAGTTCCTATGTGAGTTTAGTGTTTATTTTACTGCATCTGACTCTCTCACTAGAATGTGAGCTCAGTGGAAGCTTCAGCATTCTCACTCATGGCCCTGTCTAGGGTTAGGGTTAGGGTTAGGCAATCTGGAGCCATCAATAGCTATTGAATGAACGAGCATGGCCAGGTCTATGTTTAGAGGGTCAACTTCTGAACAGGGACATAATATCTTCTTAAGCAGTGAGGAAGTCAGCAAGAGCCATCAAGCTGTCATAGGGAAAGAGTAGAAGCACACCTATTGGGAGTGGAAATCAGAGTTAGGGACACTTCGTGGGTCTCTCTGACTCTGAGACACCCGACTGCATGGTGAGACGTTGTATTTGTCTGTTTTCACATTGCTGATAAAGACATACCTGAGACTGCGAAATTTACAAAAGAAAGAGGTTTAATGGACTTATAGTTCCACTTGGCTGGGGAGGCCTCAGAATCATGGCAGAAAGCAAGGAGGAGCAAGTCATGTCTTACATGGATGGCAGCAGGCAAAGAGAAAGCTTGTGCAGGGAAACTCCCCTTTATAAAACCATCAGATCTCATGAGACTTATTCACTATCATGAGAACAGCATAAGAAAGACCTGCCCCCATGATTCAATTACTTCCCACCGGGCCCCTCCCACAACACGTGGGAATTCAAGATGAGATTTGGGTGGGGACACAACCAAACAATATCAGACTTCTTCCATGAGTGGTTTTGGCTCCAGATACGCAGTGAAGCCACCTGTGATGACCGTTAAGGTGACTTTGGAAGTCACCTGTGACCTTCCAAAAACACCTGCACCTATGGATCTAACTACATAGATTTGACTTCATTGGACCTGGGTGTAGTCTGAATTTTGGGAGTGCAAATGTTCTTCTTGTGAGTCTAACAATCTGTAAATGGATATGATAATGCCTAGATTCCAAGAGAGAAACAAATGTATAGTCAGCATCAAATTGGTTTGGGATGTGTGTGGCAGAGGATGTCATGGGTCAGGGAAAATGGGAGATCCTGAATTTGCCAAACTTTCTTATAAAGAAGGACATATTTTCTTCAGAAGAGTAAATCAAACCCAAATTTAAACTTGATTTAAACAAAACGTGTGTCTGCACATGGGTGTCTATCCCTTAAGGATTTAAGAGTCATCTTACTATCCATTTATATTTATGAAATAAATACAGTTCTCTGCAGGGAGAAAAATGTTGTAATTTTCTTTTACTTGAGGCCAACTCTGTTTTTTGGCTATGTGTTCAGCCATAAGTGGAATTGGCCGAATTTTACTTTTCCAAGAGTATCATAAAGAATAGAAATGGAAAGTAATAAAGAGAAAGTGACTGAGTGGGCAATATTTTCCTTTTAGCTCCCAAAGAGAGTGGCCAATATTTTTTGACCCTAAGGAATGCCTGTCATTTATTCTCAGAAGCAATGTAGGAATTCATGGGCTACCCCAAGAGATGCCATGAGAACAAAAGTGTAGACACAAAACAAAGGTAGCTAGTGTCAGCACGTGATGTATGATACAATTTGAAGACCAGGGAGGAGTTGAAGGGATACAAGGAGGGACATTGTGTCTCACATATAGAATCATGTAAGGGTAAAGATGTGCAGTGTGCCAAGTGAGTGTTTTTCAATTGGCAGTAGACATCAACTCTTCTACTGAGAAATAGTATGGGGAAAAGAGAAAGAGAAGGTTAGAGGTATGCTGCCTCTCTAATGAAAACAACTCTTTGAAAAATATGTATAGAAGACTTCTAAGTATCTCAAAGCCACAGACATACAAGATGTAGATTTGGCCATGGACCTTTGGCCATGGAACATTTGTACTCCCAGAATCCAGACTACATCCAGGACCAATGAAGTCCAATCCCTATAGGTAGAACCATTGGGGCAGGAGTTTCTGGATGCTCACAGGTGACTTCCAAAGTCACCTTAAAGGCCATCACAGGTAGTTGGGGCCCAGAAACACTCAAGGAAGGAGGCTCACCATGCAGTCGGGTGTCTCAGAATCAGAGAGACCCATGCAGTGTCCCCTAACTCTGATTTTCCACTGGCAATAGGTGTGCTTCTACTCTTTTTCTATGACAGCCTGATGGCTCTTGCTGTCTTCTGCACTGCTTAAGAAGATATTACTTCCCTGTCCAGAAGTCGACCCTCTAAACATAGACTTGGCCATGCTCATTCATTCATTCAATAGCTATTGATGGCTCCATGATGCCTAACTCTAACCTAACCCTACCCCTACTCCTAACCCTACCTCTAACCCTGACCCTACCCTTACCCCTAACCCTAGACAGGGCCATGAGTGAGAACACTGAAGTTTCCATTGAGTTCACATTCTAGACAGAGAGTCAGACACAGTACAATAAACACTAAACTCACATAGGAACTGTTTCCAAAAGTGAAGCAGGGCAAAGAGGAAAGAGAAGGTAATTTTGGAAAGAGGCAGGTGAAAAGCTGCTCTGAGGAGGTAGTGTTGGAATAAATAATTCGGTTTTTGGAGAAAGAAGCTTCCAAGAAGAGGGGCCAGCAGGTGCAAAGGGCCTGGGGTGCATTTGTGTTGTAGGGAAATTTGAACAGCAGGATGATAAGTGTGTGAGTCTCCTGTGGCTGCTGTTACATGGGTCTGAGGGTGATAAAACAAGAACCTTTTGTCAAATAGTTAAGTGCCCAGTTTGAGGACAGTAGGTTGATAAACCGGCCACGAATATTCCAGGCTTTCTCTCATCCATTTGCAAGACTGAAACTGGCCTTGTTTGTACCATGTTTCAATAACAGGCTGCCTTATTAACATGTACTCCTGTAGAATAGGAAAGACGCTGACTCAATAATAACACTGCCTGAAAAAGAAATGCAACAAAACATGGTTTTCCTCTTTCTCCCTCTCTTCCCTCTCTTCTAATTGTATAAAGTGATATCTTATTATCTTCATTTTTATTTCTCACTACATTTTGATTTTGGCATCTCCTCGTACTCATTGAATGAGTTTTCTAGGGATGCTGCAATGCATTCCCACAAGTTCAGTGGCTTAAAACAACACAATTGGGTATCTTCCAGTTCTGAAAGTCAGAGTCCAAAATGAGTCTCCCTGGGATAAAATTGACATATTGGCAGGACCCCATTCCTTCTGGAGGCTCTACACAGGGAGGATCTGTTTTCTTGCCATTTCTAGCTTTTAGGAGTGTCAACTAAAAATAA
>NC_045456.1:20893215-20901110 GCF_002776525.5 Piliocolobus tephrosceles | reverse complement strand
CCCCCCCCCCCCCCCCCCCCCCCCCCCCCCCCCCCCCCCGGTTATCTGAACAGACCCCTCCTCTCAGCCAAGTGACTCCAAAGTTAACCTAAAAAACTGGTTCAGGCCATGATGGGAAGTGGAAGCTGGACGTGCCTCATCATGCCCTCCTCCCTTTTGGAATCACTGATAGAACAGACTCTCTAACTCTGGTAAGAAATCTTTACAGTCTATTCTCTCTGGAGCCTGCTACCTGGAGGCTCCATCTTCATTATAAAACCTTGGTCTGTACAACCCCTTATCATGACCCAGACATTCTTTTCTACTGATAATAACTCTTTCAACCAATTGGGAGTCCCTCTGCCTGCCACTTTGAGTTGTCCTGCCTTTCTGGACCGAACCAATGTACAACCTACATGTAGTGATTGATGTGTCATGTCCCCTAAAATACATCAAACCAAGCTGTACTCCAGCCAGCTTGGGCGGATGTCCTCAGGACCTCCTGAGGCTGTGTCATGGGCACACCCTTAACTTTGGCAAAATAAACTTTCTAAACTGATTGAAATCTGTCTCACTTACTTTTGGTTTAATGGGAGCTACCAATGTTTCTTGACTCACGGCCCCTTTCTCCATCTGCAAAGCCAACCACAGCCACAGGGTCTAGTCTTTCTCAAGTTGCCATCTCTCTAGTTCTCCCTCTCCACAACCTTTTAAGGACCTCAGTGGTCACAAGGGGCCACCTGTGTTATTCAGGTTACTCTCCTTATTTCAAGATCAACTGATGAGAGAAAACTTAATTCCATCTACAACCTGAATTTCCTATTGTCATGGTGCATAACACATGTATAGGCTCTGGGAAGTAGGACATGACATCTTTGGGATGGGAGAGATCACCCTGTCTGCTATACGCATTCAAACTATTCAAGTTTCTTCTTGTAAGAATTATTATTCCTACCCGTTTTGCCTTTCCTCTTGGGTTTTATTTTCATCTTAATTGGCATACTGGCCAGGAGCAGTGGCTCATGCCTGTAATCCCAGCACTTTGGGAGACTGAGGTAGGAGGATCACTTGAGCCCAGGAGTTTGAGACCAGCTTGGCCAACATGGCGAAACCCCACCTCTGCTAAAAATACAAAAAATTAGCTGGGCGTGGTGGTGCATGCCTGTAATCCCAGCTACTCAGGACGCTGAGGCACAAGAATTGCTTGAACCCAGGAGGCGGAGGTTGCAGTGGGCCGAGATAGCACCACTGCACTCCAGCCTACGTGGCAGTGAGGCACTGTCTCAAAAAAAAAAAAAAAGTAGAAAGATTTTTTAAAAAAATAATAATAATGAGCATACTTTGTATAGTTTAGGTATTAGCCCCTCATCAGTTTGATACTGTGTGTGTGTATGTGCGTGTGTGTGTGCGTGTGTATGTGCATGTGTGTGCGTGCATGCACATGTTTGCATGCGCACGAGGGTCTGCATGCGCATGTGTGCGTACCTGTGTGTATGTGCGCGTGCGTATGTGTGTGCAGGTGTGTGCGTGTGTGTACATGCGTGTGTACATGTGCGTGTGTGTGCGTGTGTGTGCATGTGTGTGCGTGTGTGTGTGAGCGCTTTTCTGTGAGGTATTTCTAAGGTATTTTTCTTTCTTCTCACAATTCAAATACTTAACCAGAATACTTCCAGTTGTTATTTTTCTTTCCATAATTTTCATCTGGGACTAATTAAGAACCAGATAGCCAGAAAGGTCTTATGAATTATTATTTTAAGAAAAAGATGATGTTATTTTGTAGATGTTCAAAACTACAATGAATTGATTTCCAAGAACACTGTGCATTCTTTTTTGTTTGTTTTTAGTGTCTCCAATAATTTATCTTGTAGGTAACCTATCCTCACAGAAACTCAGGGCAGAAGAGGAGACCGAGGTTTCTGTGCAATTATTTATTTGGAAATGGAGCCCATTGCCTCACTGGAGCAGGAGCTCAGGAAGTGGAGGGAAGGACGTGAAATGGGAAAAGAGGAAAACCCGTTTGACTATTTATGACTGGATTCGCTGCCAAAGTGGCAACTGGAGATTTTTTAGGATAACTATAAGGCTGCACCGGGGAGACGAGAGGAAGCTATTTCTCCACCTCCTTCCGTCCTCTACGGGTGAAGGATGGCTCCTTCTCTCTTGTGATCCTGAGTGCTGGAAAGCTGAAGGAATTCTTCCGAGAACTGAGTGAGTTCAGCCAGCCTGGGTTCCCGGGAATTCTGGTGAAACCTGACTGGGGTAAGAACAAAGACTGAGAAGGTTTGACTTGGTAGACAACCAGTACCTCATGAATAGATATCCTGTAACATAAAATAATGATAATACTAACAATACTTATCATTATTATTAGCAATAATCCTGCAGGTTTGTCATTACTGCCTATGTATATTTTTTCCAGGATGAAAAAACTTCCTCCACATTCTAGGACAGAATTTCGCTCCATGAGTAGATAGTCCACAGAATCTTAACCTCACAGGATGGTTCATTCAAAACAGATTCAATGATAAAACACACTTTAGAAAGGTTAAATATATATTTCCTTGTTAGTGACTCATAACCCTGTTAGTTATGACTGTGTAACAAGTTAACCCCAACACTGAGCTGTTTAAAGCCACACACAACACACATGCATTGTCTTGGTTTCTGTGGGCTTGGGATCTGAGAATGAGCTGGCGTGGTTAGCTGGGTCTTACAGCTGAGGGTCTCTTAGGAGGTTGCAGTTGAGGTGGAGGTGGGGACTACAGCATCTCAGGGCTTGACTGCAGAGGGATTTGCTTCCAAGCTCACTCACATTGCTGTTGGTGGGATTCAGTTCCTCACTGGCTGTTGTCCAGAAGGTTCCTTTCATTCTGAGTCACAGGGACTTCTCCATTGGGAAGCTCATGACGCAAAGGCTGGCTTCCATCACAGCAAGCACGCAATCAAGCCAGTGAGAGGGGATGAGGAATATGGAAGCCGCAGCCTTTGTGTAATCTAATTTTGGTAATTGCATTCCATCACAGCCGGCACATTGTGTTCATTAGAAGCAAGTCGTGCATCCTGCCTACACTCAGGGAAAATGATTATACAAGGGAGTGAATGCCAGGAGTGGGGGGGTTCTTGAAGTTTCTCTTAGAGTGAGCCTTCCTATGTTGGCAGCATATACAGAATCTCTAGGATAGCAGGTTCAATCAGGAAGTGATAACCTGCAAAATGGGACAAAATGTTTGCAAACTCTGCATCCAACTAATTTCCATTCCACCTCTGCCATCTCTGAGACAGCAAGACCAACGCCTCCTTTTCCTCCTCCTCCTCCTTGACGTGAAAACAGCGAGAATGGAGACCTTTAGGATGATCCATTGAAAATGAAACTTTAAAAAATATATATATTGGCTGGGCACGGTGGCTCATGCCTGTAATCCCAGCACTTTGGGAGGTCGAGGCGGACAGATCACGAGGTTGGGAGATTGAGACCATCCTGGCTAACACGGTGAAACTCCGTCTCTACTAAAAATACAAAAAAAATTAGCTGAGTGTGGTGGCGGGCACCTGTAGTCCCAGCTACTAGGGAGGTTGAGGCAGGAGGGTGGCATGAACCCAGGAGGCGGAGTTTGCAGTGAGCCGAGATCGTGCCACTGCACTCTAGCCTGGGCGACAGAGTGAGACTCTGTCTCAAAAAAAAAAAAGAATATATTTGCTAATGTCATAAATAAATAAATAGTAAATCTATTTTCTCTTCCTTACGATTTTCTTTCATGACATTTTCTTTTATCCAGCTTACTGTGTTGTAAGAATACAGTACTGAGGCCTGGCATGGGGGCTCATGACTGCAATCTCAGCACTTTGGGAGGACAAGGCAGGTGGATCACTTGACTTCAGGAGTTTGAGACCAGCCTGGTCAACATGGCGAGACTCCATCTCTACCAAAAATACAAAATTAGCTGGGCATGGTGGTGCGTGCCTGTAATCCTAGCTACTTGGGAGGCTAAGGCAGAAGAATCACTTGAACCTGGGAGGTGGAGGTTGCAGTGAGCCAAGGTCATGTCACTGCACTCCAGCCTAGGTGACAGGGCAAGACTCCGTCTCAAAAAAAAAAAAAAAGAAACGAATACAGTATTGAATACATATAATGCACAAAATTTGTGTTAATCAACTGTTCATGTTACCAGTAAAGCTTCTGGTGAGGCTGTTAGTAGTTCAGTTGTGGAGGACTCAAAAGTTATAGGTGGATTTTTTCCTTTTTTGAGACAGGTTCTCACTGTGTCATCCAGGCTGGAATGCAGTGGCGTGATCTCAGCTCACTACAGCCTCTGCCTCCCCAGCTCAAGTGATTCTCCTGCCTCAGCCTCCCAAGTAGCTGGGACCACAGATGTGTACCACCACACCCAGCTGATTTTGTGCTTTTAGTAGAGACAAATTTCACCATCTTGCCCTGGCTGGTTTCGAATTCCTGAGCCCAAGAGATCTACCTGCCTCGGCCTCCCAAAGTGCTGGGATTACAGGCGTGAGCCACCACGCCCGACTGAGTTACAGGTGGACTTTTTACTGTGTTGGGGGCAGTCAGTGCCCCCAACCTCTGTGTTGTTCGAAGGTCAACTGTATATATAGTTACATATACTTTTATATAGGTATACATATACATATGCCAATAAGTTTATATTAGTATATATATATTATATATACATATGTTTATATGTATAACTATATAAACTGTTGCATATAGAAGTATATGTGTATTGTGCATATATGTATATAAATAAGTATATATGTCTTTGTGTATATGAATAACTACATATGCATGTAAATATAAATATATGTATATATACATATATTTATTTACATATATACACTTACATTTACATATACATACACATATATACTATATATAATATATACATAAATATACTTTATATATATACACACACAAATGTACACATATATATTTTTATACACACACATACATATATATTTATTTACACACACACACAGAGTTTTGAAGAAAGTGGCTTATGTGATTGAAGAGACTTGGCAAGTCTGATGTCTGCAGGGTAGACCAGGAGGCTGGAGACCTGGGGAAGAGCTAATGCTGCAGCTCAAGCCCAAAGTCCTCTGTGTTGAGGCAGAATTTCTTCCTCCTCCAGGGCCCATGGTGTTTTCTTCTCTTACGGTCTTCGGCTGATTGGACAAGCCCACCTACCTCATGGCGGGCAATCTGCTTTACTCAAAGTCTACTGATTTCGGCATTATCATCTAGAAAATGCCTGCATGAAAATGCCTAGACTAGTGCTTGACCGAATACTTGGGTTCCATGAGCTCACCAAGCTGTCACATCAATTTGATCCTTGCTCTAAATTTTAAAATGTTTTGTATTGCAAACTTGCAATTTGTTTGCTTGTATACACCGCTCTGTGTAGGACACTTGTGTTCCACAGTCAATCCTGCCAACTGCACCTCTTACTCCAGTCAATGCCACCATGGCCAGTTGCCTGCAGCTTTCGCCATGTTCCCCAGGTGTCTCGTGGCTGGCCTGTCTCGGGTGTGTGGGTGGCACCTTCCCCTCCTGCCACCTTCCCTCTCTGCCGATGGTTTGACTTTTGCAACCAAGCAAGCAAGACACAGGAGAGAAGAGCCTGAGACGGAGCAAGAACCCCCTCTTTGGAGCCTGTGGGATTCCCCAGACATGGAAATAAAGGAAAATCTTGAATTCCTTGGAGGCAAATTCCAGGCACCTAGCTGGCTCTGAGAAGTCAACGAGCAGCCTGATAAGCAAGAAGGTAATAGTAGCTTAAAACAATTGCCAAGGGAGAAGTTAGAGTTACGAGATGCTTGGCTCCCCTGCAAGAACTAAATATAACATCTTAACGTGTGTCCCTGAGTTGTGTTTGCAGAAACCCAGACCTCCGCCCAATAAATCTACCACCCTCTCCCCAGACCTCAGATAAAGGCGACTGGGGGTTACACTCCGAGCACCATTCCTTGTTCTCAATTTCTTCCCAAGGGGCCTGGATGTCACAGCCCTGGGTCAGAACGAACCTTCTTTCCTGCTGATCCCAAATTTTAAGATCAAGTTTTGCTTGCTTCGGCAATTACAAATCAGAGGGGCTTTGAAGCCACCTAGCCCCACAGGCCTCTGCTCTGCAATTTCTCGTCGTTTTAGGTCGAACCAATGTATAACCTCCATGCACTGATTTCTGACTTTGCCTGTAACTTCTGCCTCCATGAATTAAAGAATTCATACCAAGAAGCCATTATGAAGGCCAGGGTTTAACCATGAGCTGCCCAATTCTCCCTGTTTGGTGCCCTGCAAAAAAACAGCCTCCCTTCTCCCACTGCAAACCTCACTGTAGACATCTGGTCTTACTGCGCTGGGTGAACAGACCGCAGTTCAGTTCCAAAACAAGATGATGCAGCCTCTGCACCTTGAGAATTGAAGGCTGCTGGACAAATGCCTTTGCTTGCAGCCCTTGGGAGGACAGTTCTGAGACACATTTCTCAAGTCCGGGTTAGATAAGACCTCCGTTGTCTGTAACAGGGACAAAGACCACAACGCAATCTTGTTTGCCTTTCTCTCTTCCCACTTTCACGCTTGACCTGTAAACCACTTGGCAAGGAAACTTCCTGCACACAGCCCTGCCCAGGCGAAGATACCCTTGAGTGAGCATCTGATAAGCCAAAACAATTAAGAATGAAAGAATGCAATGACTCGCACAGTGAAGAATGTGAGATCCAAAGTAAGGTCTCAGATATGAGACTAGCCATGACATGAGTGGGAAATATTGGAGCCTGTGGCCTGCACTCAATAGAGGAGGTTTGCAGCTTATATGGAAATAAAATTCATAATACTGTAGGGTCAGAATAGGTAGAGGGTTTTGGATCGTGGGGGGGTGTATGTGTGTGTATGTATGTGTATATGTGTATATATGCACATACGTGTATATGTGTGTGTATATATATGTGTATATATATGAATGAGCATGTGTATCTCTACCCTACTCCTTGAGGCAAAATTCCTCTTCTCATATACAGGACAGAAATATTATTCTCCCCCCACAAAGTCACCCACAGAATTCAACACTTTTCGAATATTGTGACCCTATCTTATCCAATTTTATTATTCACGTAAGTTAGTTCACAAACTCCTATAAAGCAGTTCAAATCCTTGATGAATATCTACATCTACATATAGCCATACATACACACACACATACACACATGCATCTACATCTAGACAGGCATAAATGCATGCACATACATCACAGATAGATGATAGATAAGTAATAGGCACATACATAATAGATAAATGAATAATAGATGATAGTTTGATAGATGATATAATAGATACATAATATCTATATGAATGCATGATAGATAAACAGATGATAGCTAGGTAGATAGGTAGAGAATAGATGAATGGATAGATAGATGATGGATAATATATAGATAGAAAGATAGATAACAGATGAATGGGTGGATGGAAGATAGATGGATAGATGAAATGAATATATAACAGATAGCTTGATAGATGGATGGGATAGATAGATACATAGATAGATGATAGGTAGATAGATAATAGATAAAGAAATACATAATAGAATAGATACACAATAGCTAGATGGATAGATGATAGACAGTAGACAGATAGATGATTGGTAAATAGGTACATAATAGTCAGGTAAGTAGAGAATAGATAAATGGATGGATAGATGAATAGATGATACATAGAAAGATAAATAGTAGATGAATGGATGGATGAAAGATGAATAGATAGGTAGATAGAATAACTATATAATAGCTTGATAGATGAATGATAATACATAGATAGGTAGATAGATAGATGATAGATAAATGGTAAATAATAGATGAATGAATGGATGATAGAACAGTTACATAATAGCTAGATGGATGGATGATAGATA
>NC_045456.1:20852313-20893205 GCF_002776525.5 Piliocolobus tephrosceles | reverse complement strand
GGATGATAGAACAGTTACATAATAGCTAGATGGATGGATGATAGATAACAGATAAATAAATAAATGATAAGTAGGCAGATAGATGATAGGCAGTTAGGTAGAGAATAGATTAATGGATAGATAGATGAATGAATCATACCTAGAAAGATAGATAGATAATAGATGAATGGATGATAAAAGGTAGATAGATAAATAATAGGTGAGACATAGATAGATAGATGATAGATAGATATCCATTAAAATAAAATGCAATGTCATGTGCCAAATACTTAATGCAAAGCAGTGAAAGAGACAAGTGTCTTCTTGTTGGACTTCTGGGCTCTGTGTATATCAGAGATTCTCTAAATTATGGGAGGGAGTGACTCAATTTCATATTGACTCCTCATATGCTGATGCCTCCAACTCTCCACCCAAATTCATCTACCTATCTGCCTACCATCTACCTAACCACTTATCATCTATCTATTTATCTATCTACTCTCATCATCCATCATCTGTCTAGCTATTAGGTCTCTATTCTGTCTATCTATAATCCATTTAGATGTGTGAGACAAGGGAAAAAGGAAAAAGACAGCAATGGTAAGCCCAACAAAACTCAGTGAGACCATGTTTGCAACAGTGGATGCCATTTATAAGTAACTTTTTACTTATACATGAAAACCATTGTGCGTGAAAACCACACGTTGCTGAGGCAAGGCAGGTGACAGAAGGAAAGGGTAGCCTTCTCAGAAAGAAAAGGTAGACAGAAAAAAAAAGGGGCTGTAGGACACCCAGAGATAAATTGGTCAAGATGCACTTGTCCTTAGGAACCAAGAAACACTCATTAGTTCATTCTACGGTGACTGTGTCTCTAGCAAGTGGAGAGACAGTAATCTGATCACCTGAACATGGCACCAGTTGGGCCAAAGTTCCCAGAATGTCTACCTCGTCCTTTTTGGGGACAGCCGGTTCCTCCACGCCAAGTCTGTTCCTGCAGTTCTAAGTCTCCAAATAGCCACTCATCTCTCCTCCCAGGCATGTGTCTTCCTATACACACCTACTGTCTTTCTTTTTTCTTTTTGAGACAGAGTCTAGCTATGTCATCAGGCTGGAGTGCAGTGGCACGATCTTGACTCACAGTGGCCTCTGCCATCCAGATTCAAGTGATTCTCCTGCCTCAGCCCCCTGAGAAGCTGGGATTACAGGTGCGCACCACCACACCAGGCTAATTTTTTGGGGGGAATTTTAATAGAGATGGAGTTTCGCCATGTTGGCCAAGCTGGTCTTGAACTCCTGACCTCAGGTGATCCACCCACCTCTGCCTCCGAAAGTACTGGGAGTACAGGCATGAGCCACCACGCCAGCCCACACCTGCCTTCTGAGGCATTGAAGATGCACCGTTCCCTGTACGTATTAGGGTTGCAGGATTAAATATAAGATTTTGATTTAACTTAGGTTTGAAGATACACAATTATTTTGAAATATATATTGTAAGTATATCCTACACATTTAATAAGTCATACTAAAAATGATCCATCATTAATCTGAAACTCACTTTTAATTGGACATTTTGTATTTTTGTTTGCTAGACCTGACAATCCTAACACAGAACATTTTCATTTTGAGAAGTAAAAGATACGTGGATTGCTGTGACTCCAAATATCTGCCCCTTTAGCATCTATGTGTGTGTGTGTGTGTATGTATGTATGTATATATATATATGTGTGTGTGTGTGTCTATCCATCTAGCTATTGTGTATCCATTCTATCATGTATTTCTTTATCTACTATCTACCTATCATCTATCTATCTATCCATTATCTATCTACCTATCATCTATCTATGTATCTATCTAATACATCCATCTATCAGGCTGTTATATGTTTATTCCATCTATTCATCTATCTTCCATCCATCCAATTCGTCTGTTATCTATCTATCTTTCTATTTATATATCATCCATCATCTATTTATCCATTCATCTATCTATTCTCTACCTATCTACCTATCATCTATTTTTCTATCATGCATTCATATAGCTACTATGTATCTTTATATCATCTGTGTAACTATCTGTCATCTATCTATTATCCATTTATTTATCTATTATCTATGTACCTATTACTTATCTATCATCTATTTTTAATGTATGTGCATGCATTCATGCCTGTCTAGATGTAGATGAATGTATGTATGTGTGTATGTAGATGTAGATATTCATTAAGGATTTGAACTGCTTTAAAGAAGTGTGTGAACCAACTTATGTGAATAATAAAATTGGATAAGGTAGGGTCACAATACGTGAACAGTATATATTACTGGGACGATTTTCCTCTTTTCTTCAAATCCCACCTTGTTAGGAACTGCTAATAAGGTCAAGTCAGGTTCCTGAGTTTTAGCCATGAGCTGCATCTTCCTCCTTCCCTGGGTCGGAAGATTCACAGGTGAACCCTTGTGCCCACAGGAAACAGGAGCTTTTATTGAAAGTAGAAATGCAGACAGAATGTATTTTTAGAAATTCATCAACATATGGGATGCTAAAGTATTAATCTTATCCTCCTTTGATCACTTTCAGTCTCATGCTTTCTGGGTGTTTTTAGAATATATTTCTTCGCATTTGCAAGCTATTACATGACTCACATTTGGGAAGTAAAAGTGACATTAATTCAAAAGATTCAAACTTCTTCATTTTGACTCTGAAGTCAGAAGTAACCTTTGATGATCTATAAACCCTCTGGATCTTTAATCCAACTATATACCAAAGGGGAAAAAATTGGCATTTTTAAAGATGTTTTTATATGAACTCTTCTTACAGAAGAAAAATCTGCAATTATTTTACTGTAACAGAATATACCACCAGTGCAAAGCATAAAGCATTTTAACTGAGTATGCAAATGCTGCATGGTTATTCCGAAGGGAAGAGAGGTGAATGGAAAGAAGATAAACAGGATTTATAGTATGTCAGTGCCTAAGACAGTTATCTTCTTCAAGTAACCACTAAAGAAGAGCAACTGTATCTACTTACATAATTTTAGCAAAGACCTTGAAAACTGCAACAATTTAGAGCAAATGAATATTTGATCTGTCATTAAGCAGGTAGATTAAAAGAAGAAAATAGTGGTGCTTAAACACGAATACTATGATCAGAAGCGTTAAGATTGAATGAAACACATGGCAAGCAGCCATTATTCTGCTGCTTTTTCTAGGAAGAAAAATGCTAAAATAAGGAAGCCAATTTCCATAATAAAAAAATAAAGCCTTCGCTGGAAGAACGTCTCCATTTTTCTTTATTCTTTCTGAGTTATGCCTACTCTTTCAGTTACTGGTCATTTGGGAATCTGTGGTTGCAAATTGTTAACATATAATTTCTTTCTAAGATACCACATGGTGCCCCTGGAATTAGAGTAGATGTTCTTTGGGGGCTTAGCTGTGGCTTAGAATTAACAGCAACAACAAAAAATGATGAGCAGGCGGAGGATTTACTTTAAAGGAGGTTTAAGATTCCTTTTTGGCTCCAAATTTATCCAGCATTAAATGAAAGGCCTACGAGAGCAAGTAGCCACTAAATAACTCTTTTTTCAAACATTAAGTGTGTGTGTCATATTTAGGCATACGAAGGGTTTCTGAGGTGAATGTGTTTCATGGACGGATTGCCTGGGAAGGGCGTCCTAATATAAAATCGGTACTTTCTAATTTCGGTATGTATGGCTTTATTCATAAAGAAAAAGCAAACTAGAAAGATATGAGACGTCACCCACAACCAATGCTTCAGAAACTGCAGTGTACATATGGATCTTGTTAAAATGAAGATTCTGGTGTGGCAGGCTGGGGCTAGGACCCAAAATTCTGCATTTCCTACAGCTCCCAGGTGATGCTGATACTATGAGCCCATGGACCACACGGAGGGGCCATGCCCCAGCCCACCGCATGTAAGTCACAATCTCCGGGAGCAGAACCTGGCACTCTTAGGCTCTCCAGGAAATGCTACCATGCAGTCAGGATTCAAAAGCATGAAAGTACACTCATAGCTGGGTTTTCCAGAAAAGAATAAAACCTAAAATCCCTTAGAGTTGTCCAAGTTCATGTTACAAGATAGCAGCATCGTGAAAACTACAGGCTACTTCCCTGATCTCTAGGTCTTGGTAGCTGACACTTTATGACTCTAATGTGGGGGACCTCAGACCTCCAGGCCATGGACCAGTAGCAGTCTCTCCATCATAGTTCCTCCTTTTACTAACATCACGGCTGCAGGATGCCCTCTTACCATTTACAAAGTGACACCATACCAAAGGAGGTGGCTGGGCACGGTGGCTCATGCCTGTAATCCCAGCACTTTGAGTGGCCAAGTGGATCAGTCCTGGCCCATGGCCTGTTAGGAACTGGGCTGCACAGCAGGGGGTGAGCAGCAGGTGAGCAAAGTTTCATCTGTATTTACAGCCATTTCCCATTGCTCCTTACTGCCTGAGCTCTGCCTCCTGTCAGATCAGCAGCGGCATTTGATTCTCATAGCTGCATGAACCCTTTTGGGAACTGCACATGCGAGGGATCTAGGTTGTGCACTCCTTATGAGAATCTAATGCCTGATGATCTGTCACTGTCTCCCATCACCTCCAGATACGACCGTCTAGTTGCAGGAAAACAAGCTCTGGGCTCCCGCTGATACTACATGATGGGGAGTTGTAGAATTATTTCATTATATATTACAATGTAATTATTATAAAAATAAAGTGCACAATAAATCTAATGCATTTCAGTCATCCCAAAACCACCCCCTCCCCGATGTCAGTGGAAAAGTTTTCTTCCACAAAATCAGTCCCCGGTGCCAAAAAGATTGGGGACCACTGCTCTAGTATATATGGTATGAAGAACTGTAATTGGTTAAAAACAATTAAGTGCTAACAGTGAAGGGAGTATGAATACAAGAATAAAGGGAAATTGAATTACAAAAAATATTTTTCTATTCTTCCTTTGGTTTTTGGGATTTTATGTTTTGTTTTGTTTTTTGAGACAAAGTCTCACTCCACTGCCTGGGTTGGAGCACAGTGGTGTGATCTCAGCTCACTGCAACCTCTGCCTCCCGGGCTGAAGCAATTCTCCTGCCTCAGCCTCCAGAGTAGCTGGGACTACAGGCGCATGCCACCACACCCAGCTAATTTTTGTATTTTTTGTGGGGTTTCACCATGTTACTCAAACTGGTCTGGAACTCTTAAGGTCAAGCCATCTGCCCAGCTCGGACCCCGAAGTGCTGGGATTACAGGCTCGGACCCCGAAGTGCTGGGATTACAGCCACCACGCCCAGCTCCCTCCTTTGGTTTGATGTCACTTTTTAAATGGCAAGAGGGTATGCTGCAGCCGTGATGTTAGTAAAAGGAGGACCTATGATGGAGAGGTAGAAAGTGACAGGGAAAGTGGACAAGGAGAGAAGAAAGATCAGATGGGGAAGATTTGGTCAGGAATTCCTTGGGCTCGAGTTTGTAAAAGAGACTGCCCCGGAAAAGCCAGATCGCCATGGTGTCAACATCTCGCATTCTTTCTCCCACCCACTGGCATCTCCTGACATGCCCACTCAACTTCATTAAAAGGGCCAGTGGCTCACACCTGTAATCCCAGCACTTTGGGAGGCCGAGGTGGGCGGGTCACCTGAGGTAGGGAGTTCAAGACCAGCCTGACCAACATGGAGAAATCCTGCCTCTACTAAAAATGCAAAATTAGCTGGATATGGTGGCACATACCTGTAACAGCTCCCAGCTATTCGGGAGGCTGAGGCAGGAGAATCACTTGAACCTGGGAGGTGGAGGTTGCGGTGAGCTGAGATCACGCCATTGCACTCCAGCCTGGGCAACAAGAGCAAAAGTCCGTCTCAAAAAAAAAAAAAAAAAGAAAAAGAAAAAAGCACTATCGGTGTTAAATGTTGCCCACACCACAAAAGGACTTTCTTAAAGAGCCATTGACACGTTGCCTGAAGTCCTATTGACAGAAAGCAGACAATACGGTCAGCCTGAACAATTATTCCTTTTGAAGGCAGCTCCAAAAGACAGGCTCTTCTCTCTGCTCAGAGCTTTGGAAAGAAAGAATCCCAGCCAGGACTAAAGAGAAAAGTGCTTGCAAGATCAACCTACATCGTCCTGTCACAAATAAGCACAGCGGGGAATATACAGGAGTGTCCAAATTGCTGCCCTTCTGAGATTTTTATTTCTTCCAAATGACAAGGCATTCAGCAAAACATGAGAAACAGGTTTGCACAGATTGTCTTGTGGGGAAATCTTACTTTAAGGCATATCCTTTTGGCAACTTTGTGGAAACCACCAGTGAAACGTGTCTGGAGGGAAGTCATTGATTCTACATTGAGAAGATGCTATGCAGTGGAACCTCCTACAACCCCACTTCTGGTTTCAGTTGGCATAAAATAGCAAGGGTTGTTCATATATTTCTTGCCCTAATATGCTTTAGAGTATTTCTTATTTGAAGGGATCATCATTTTACTTTAGTTTTATTTTTCTGATAGGAGAAAGATTAAATAGAAAAAAATGCTAAATTCACAAGAGCAAAGACATGGAATCAACCTAGGTGCCCATCCACAGCAGACTGGCTAAAGAAAATGCACATATACACCATGGTGCATATATACCATGTCATACTATACAGCCATAAAAAAGAAGAAAATCATGTTCTTTGCAGCAATATGGATGCAGCCATTATCCTAAGTGAATTAACGCAGAAACGGAAAATGAAATACCACATGTTCTCATTCATAGGTAGAAGCTAAACATTGGGTACTCATGGATATAAAGATGGGAACAACAGACACTGGGGACTACTAGTGCAGGGAGGGAGGTGGAGGGCAAGGGTTGAAAAAACTACCTATTGGGTGCTATGCTCACTACATCAGTGAGGTGATCAGTCATACCCCAAACCTCAGCATTGCGCAATATGCCCATGCAAAAAATCTGCATGTGTACCCCCTGAATCTCAAATAAAAGTTGAAATTAGCACAAAAATACAAAATTTTAAAAAGGAAACACTAAAAAAGAAAAAAACTGTAGCAAAAATGTTTCTGTTATACAGAAAAAAAAAAAAACCACATTTATTTATGTTTTGAAAGGACTCCAAGATCCTGAATGAAGAAGGAAAAAGAAAACACCACCCACATATAATGATCATACTCTGTCCTGAAATATTCTGTTGGGTAGAGTAGCAGTTAAGAACTCACACTCATAGCCAGATCCCTGCGTCTAGAGTCCAGCTCCCATTTGGATAATTATATGAGCTCTGACTCACTGGTTTAAGAAAGATAATGTCTGCAAAGCAATTAGCAATCAGCCCAGCACACAAAAAGCATTCAGTAAATATTATCGTGATGATTATATATACTTTTTATTTCTTTACAACAGAGAAGTTTGTTCTCTGCTGCCTTTCTCATTACTTAACACGTGTTAGCTGTTGGTTTTACTTTGATCTATTCCAGACATACCATCCACTGACAAGGTGCCAAAGCCATAAGATAATTTAAGACTCATATGAGGAGGAAGGTAGGGGCATCCGGAGGTGAAAATACCCCCAGGGCATTGTAAGATAACACGTGCAAATAATAATAATAGTTATTATTACCAGCAATGTGAAGACTAGGAAATAATGATTTATGATTAACCATTGGTCCTGCCAAGAATGATCTCAGCAAGCAGTATTTTAGGTAGATAATGTGTGGCAAGTTCTTAGGTTAATATAGCCATTGAAATTGTAAAAGCCCAATTCACGAGGCAGGAGTTCATTTCTCTTGTTATACAACAGAGTTGTGCGTTGGCTTTGTGGTCAAAAACCTTCAGTAAGCTACGCCAGCCTGTGCTATCTGCATGAACCCAGCGAATTCCCTGCCAGTCTTAACTCCCCGTCTAGACATGGAGATAGTCTCCTGATTAGATATCCAGTAGGGAAGCTTTGTAAGAATGCCATCAGCAGACCTAGGGCACCAGAGGATGCCTGCCATATCTTGCCTCCAATAAACATTGTAGACTAACTTTGAAGCAGAAAACATCATTACATTACAGAGACATTACATTTGGCATCTAAAATGTCACACCTCCTTCAAACATTGAGGTGTGTGTGTGTCTGTGTGTGTGTTTGTATGTGTGTTGTCCCATTAGTGTGTTCTGTTGGTCTGGCCCTAATAATCACTTCACTATATATCGATCTTTGAGTATATTTTAATAAAATGTAACCATATGTAGGGATTGAACCTGATTGAGTTTGCTTTTTTTTCGGATGCTCTAAAAACACTATCCTTTTTGTATTCCATTTCCCTAGTGTTTTAAAAGGGTTCCTGACTTACAAGTTTCTGTAACCATAACCATGGATTCTCCCTTCCCTTTCCACCAGCCTTTGATTGCTATGGCTGGAGTATTTGTCCTCTCCAAAACCCAAATGGAGATGGGCACAGTGGCTTATGCCTGCAATCCCGGCAATTTGGGAAGCTGAAGCGGGAGGATTGCTTGAGACCAGGAGTTTGAGACCAGCCTGGCCAACACAGCAAGCCTTCATCTCCACAAAAAATAAAATAAAAAATTAACCAAGTGTGGTGGTGTGCACCTATAGTCCCAGCTAGTCAGTAGGCTAAGATGAGAGGATGGCTTGAACGCAGGAGTTCAAGGCTGCAGTGAACTGTGATTGCACCACTGCACTCCAGCCTGGGTCACAGAGCAAGACCCTGTCTCTATTAAGAAACAAAACACCAAAACAAACAAACAAACAAACAAACAAAACTGTTGTTGAAACTTAGTCGCCAATGTGGCAGTATTGAGAGGTGGAACCTTTAACAGGTGATTGAGTCATGAGGACTTTGCCCTCCTAAATAGATTAAGCCATCCATGTATTAATGGGTCAATAGATTAATGGGTTTTCCCAGGGGTGGGACTGGTGACTTTTTTAAAAAAGGAAGAGAGACCTGAACTAGCACCCTCAGCCCTCTCACCATATTATGACCTGCACTGCCCCAGGGTCTCTGCAGAGTCCCCACCAGCAAGAAGGCCCTCAACAGATGCCACTCCTCAGTCTTGGACTTCACAGCCCCATAACTTTAAGAAGTAAATTCCTTTTTCTTATAAATTGCTCAGTTTTAGGTATTCTATTATAAGTAACAGAAAATGGATTAAGACACCAATAGAAATCCAATTTTTCATAATTTTTATACTTGTTTCTTTTTAACACAGTTGTTATCATGTGAATCCAGCAGTGTCACTCTGAGCCAGCATTCTCTGTAATGTTATTGTACACCCTCTTATTGGACCTTTTTTTCCTTAATAGAGATGGGAATCTCAGTCTGTCACCCAGGCTGGAGTGCAGTGGCACAAACATAGCTCACAGCAACCTCAAACTACTGCACTCAAGCGATCTTCCTGCATTAGCCTCCTGAGGTGCTAGGACTACAGGTACATGCCACCACACCTGGCTAATTTTTTAAAATTCTTTTTAATTTTTGTGCAGATAAAGTCTTTCTGTGTTGTCCAAGCTGGTCTTGAACTCCTGGCATCAAGCAATCCTTCCACCTCGGCCTCTTAAAGTACTGGGATTACAGGCATGAGCCACTGCCCTAACCTATTGCATCTTTCTGGATGTACTCTTGAATTCTTTAAGTGACTAGATATTATTTCTAAGAATTGGCTCAATATATATTTTGTTTGAATTACCAGTTCTCTTTTCCACACGGGCTGCATCTTACCCAGGAGGAAAAGTTTACATCTTCTTTGTAAATTCTGCACATGGTAATGATCCAAATTGCATTGGTATGTTTTATATCTTACAGTAGTGCCTCATTTCAACTGAGACAGAAGAGTCTTATTCTCACATCAGGTCTTAATACATTTTACAGTTGCAAAGATGAACTTGCATTTATGGCAGAGCCTTTAATACAACTTTTAGGAGCTCTGTCCACTTCCATTTATAATGAAAATCACACTTCTTGCCAGTGTTAACCTAAGCAACATGCAACAACACCCAATGATGTTATTATCTTCCTCATGAAAGTACAGAGACATGAATTGGTCCTTGAGTTTTCCTGATGGAAAGACCTTGGAATAGACTCAGGTTCTGCTAGGCAGTGTAAGAACTACACTGTATTAGTCTGTTCTTATACTGCCATAAAGAACTACCTGAGACTGGGTAATTTATAAAGAAAATAGATTTAACTGGCTCATGGTTTTGCAGGTTGTACAGGAAGCATGTTGGCTTCTACTTCCAAGGAGGCCTCAGGAACCTTACAATCATGGTGACAGGTGAAGGGGAAGCAGGCAAGTTTTACATGGCTGGAGCAGGAGGGCGAGAGAGAGAAAGAGATGGGGGAGGTGCTACATACTTTTAAACAACCTGATCTTGTGAGAACCGTATCAGCACTAGAGGGATGGTGATAAACTATTAGAAACCCCCCTCATGATCCAATCATCTCCCACCAGGCCCCACCTCCAAGACTGGGGATTACAATTCAACAAGAGATTTGAATGGGGACATAGATCCAAACCATATCATACACCAAAACTCTTCTCCAGATAGATGACTACAAGGAAAATGCCAACCAGGACACTTCAGTCACCAAGTAGAAGCTTCTTTCACCAGGTAGAAGCTGACTTGCTTGCATTTGGAAGAATTTTTTTTTTTCTGTGTGTAGTAAGTTTCTGTAACACAGTGACATTTTAGGAAAAAGCGTCTAACTATCTTTACAAAAAGAAACCAACTAAAATACAATGCCGTTGGTTTCTTTTGCCTTTATAATTTTTTAAATTCAGGTGGTGCATGTTCAGGTTTGTTTTATGGGTATATTATGTAATGGTAAGGTTGGGTTTCTGGTGAACCCATCACCCAAATAGTGAACATTGTACCCAACAGTTAGTTTTTCAGTCCTCACTTGCCTCCCACCTTCCCACCTTTTGGAGTCCCCAGTATCTATTATCTATTATTTTCATCTTCATGTCCATGTGCACACATTATTTAGCTCCCACTTATTAGAGAGATCATGCAGTATTTGACTTTCTGTTTCTGAGTTATTTCACTTAGAGATAATGGCCTCCAATTCCACCTATGTTGCTGCAAAAGACATGATTTCATTCTTTTTTATGGCTGAGTAGTAGTCCATGATGTATGTGTACAACATTTTCTTTATTCATTCCTACAATGATGGACACTTAGGTTGATTCCATGAGTTTGTTACTGTCAATAGTGCTGTGATAAACATATGAGTGCAGGTATCTTTTTGATATAATGATCTACTTTCCTTTGGGTAGATACCCAGTAGTAGGATTGCTGGATGGAATGGTAGTTCTATTTTTACTTCTCTGAGAAATCTCCATATTGTTTTCCACGGAGATTGTATTAATTTACATTCCCACCAAGAGTATATGTGTTTGGAAGAAATTGATTAGTAATGTAGCAAAAGCTAACGTATATTGAGCATTTGCTAATATCCAGGAATTTTCCAAACAGTCCTATGGAGTTAAATTCATTGCCATGAGTAACCTCATTTTACAAATAAGGAAAAAGGGGTTTTGAGAATGTACACAATGAACTAGGGCGCACAGCTTTGGAGATACTGAGCTGATGTTAGTCTACTGCTATGGCCTGAATTGAGTCTCTCCAAAATTTATATGTTGAAGCCCTAACCCCTAGTTGCTCAAAATGTGACTATATGTGAAAATGGGGTTTCCAAAGAGGTAATTAAGGTAAAATGACGTTATTAGGATGGGCTCTAATTTAACATGACTGGGGTCCTTATAAGAAGAGGAGATAAGGACACAGACACACACAGAAGGACAACCCTGGGAGGACGCAGGGAGAAGACAGCATCTCCAAACCCAGGAGAAAGGCCTCCGGAGTAACCAGCCCACACCTTGATCTTGGACTTCCAGCCTCCAGGACTATGGGAGAATCAATGTCTGTTGTTTACAAGCCACCTAGTCTACGGTATTCTGTTATAGTAGCCTGAAATGGACTAAGACACCTCATAAGAGAAGAAGATGAGGACACAGACACACACAGAGGAATGACTCTGTGAGGACACAGGGAGAAGATGGTGTCTACAAGCCCAGGAGAGAGGCCTCAGGAGAAACCAGCCCTGCCCACACCTTCACCTGGGACTTCCAGGCTCCAAGACCCTGACAAAATAAATCCCTTTTGTTTAAGCTGCCTATTCTATGGGACTTCATTATGGCAGCCCCAGAAGACTAACACATACATGAACATTGGAGTTCAGAGCCGTGTCTTAAAGCAATAAGGTCTGTTGCCTTAGATTAAAGGTTCATAGAATTGAAGCTCCCAGAGCTATGACTCCAACTTGAAATGCATTCATTCTCTAAGCCTCCTCACCTTTGGCCGAACTGAAGAAGTGCTGATATTCATCTCTACGCAAAAATCTGTTCAACATTACTCAGGGTCTCACAGAGCCAGCCCCAAGTCTCAGGGCAATTCGGGGACCACTTGTTCTGGCTCCTTTAAGCTGCCCAGAAACATTTCCTAAGTCCACCCGACCTCTCTACTCAGCTGTGAAATCTTGACACTTCACCAGGTGTGACTCTGTCAGAGATGTGTGAAGCAGAGCAACTCCATATTGAATAGCAGCTAGGTAAAATGAGGCTGAGACCTACTGGGCTGCATTCCCAGACTTAGAAATCACAGGATGAGAAAGGAGGTCCGCACAAGACACAGGTCACAAAGACCTTGCTGATAAGACAGGTTGCTGCAAAGAAGCCGGCCAAATCCCACCAAACCCAAGATGGCCACAAGAGTGACCTCTGGTTGTCCTCACTGCTACACTCCCACCAGCGCCATGACAGTTTACAAATGCCATGGCAACCTCAGGAAGTTTCCTTATATGGTCTAAAAAGGGGAGGCATGAATAATCCTCAAGAAATAACCATAAAAATGGGCAACCAGCAGCCCTCAGGGCTGCTCTATCAAGTAGCCATTCTTCTATTCCTTTACTTTGCTAATAAACTTGGTTTCACTTTACTCTATGGACTTGTCCCGAATTCTTTCTTGCGTGAGATCCAAGAAGCCTCAATTGGGGTCTGGATGAGGACCCCTTTCCTGCAACAAATCTTCCAAGGTTTCACAGTCCTACATTTAAAGGAAAATATCCTCCCAGAAAGGACACAGGGATAAAGCAGAATGAGTGATCAGCTGAACGCAATGCGTTTCTCTGAGAAAGGAAGGCAAGGACGTCGGATAGATTGCTGAACAAGCAATGTGGGAGGAGAGGCATGGGACGGAAGGACAGGAAAAGATCAGGGCAGAGAGGCTTTGGGGCCAAGGAGGTGACAGAACAAGAGTAGGAAGAGAGAGAAGATCAGGGAGAAACCAGCTGCAATTCTGACCGCAGATTTCCTGCCCTGCTGTTAGAGTTCTTCCTCCTCAGCCAGCCCCTGGGGCTTCTGATCCACTTCCTTCCATCCTTTATCCTCCCCATGGGAGGCCAATTTCCTCTCCAGAAACTTGCTCCCTCCAGCAGCAGCCAAATCCTCACCTGCAACATTTCCAGTGGCCTCCGAGAAACCAACAGACCACTAGGTAAAAATCTCAGCCTAGCTGTGTTCCTTTAGGAAAGAAGAGCCTGTCACCACCTTCTGGGGGACACCTCCCTGCTCTCACCTTGCTAGGTCACGCTGTCTGTCTCCTTTCCCTTGCCCAGGAGGACTGACTGTTAACCACACACTGAATACCCAGGACGGTGGCCAGAGTATCTGGAGATGTCCTTCAACTTGGTCTGGCCCCTTTATCCAACTGAGGGCGGAAATGTCTTTTGCAGCTAGGCCTATGTGCAGAGAAATGCTGACATCCAGAGAAACAAAACTGCTTCCCACACACAGGCTGAGCAGCTGAACAGGCTTGTTTGGGTGGCGGGGGATTCTTCTGACTTCTTCTGGAATCTATTAAATTCTTTTTCCAACATTTTGAACATGTATTTTCAGGAATGGTTCTGCTTTTCATAGGCTTGGTGACTTTTGGAAATTCTTAGAAAATGGATGTTTTCTATCATTGCATATTAATTATCTCTGTTCCAGGCTTTCAAGGACAGCAACAAAAAACTCTTTTGGGGGAAGATAGCAGATATCTAGATTGTACTTGAGTCGGTGAAATGTAATGCACAATTTCTTACTGAATTGAAACCGTAACGAGGACAAAACTCTGAACTTTTTTCTTCTCTTGCCAAAATTCCGATCCAAGGGGTCTTGGGAGTCATGTCCTACAAATCATAAAGTCTCCTGAGAGGGGTTTGATTTAACTCTGTGTAACATGGCTTACTTTCCAACCTGACTCTAGCATAATATCATATGACATTTAAGAGAGGAAATCAAAATATTTTAACCCCAAATATGTTTCTTTGCCATATCTTGAAATAGCCCTGCAAAGCTGTTTCTTGTAAGGGAAAAATCTGTGTTCTGTAGAGAATCTCTTTTCCTTTTCCAGGACTCCTTATCTTAACCCAGACATTTCCTTTCTAGTGATTCCAGGTCTTTAGATGAACTCTTTCAACCAATTGCCAATCAGAAAACCTTTGAATCTTCCTACTATAACCTTGAAGCCACCACTTCCAGTTGTCCCACCTTTCCAAACAAAATCAATGTACATCTTACTTGTATTGATTTATGTCTCATGTCTTCCTAAAATGTATAAAACCAGGCTAGCTGTAGCCTGACCACCTTGGGCAATGTTCTCAGGATCTCCTGGGGCTGTGTCACTGGCCATTGGCCACTCATATTTGGCTCAGAATAAATCTCTTCAAATATTTTACAAAGTTTGACTCTTTTCATCAATAATATTTACAGGTAAGAAAAATAATAAGCAAGTATTTTCTTTCTGATGATATAAGATCTGAGATGCCAAATGTAAATGACATAAGATGATGGGGAAACATAGAAGAAATGAACATTAGCAATGTTCTTTGAGTTGTGGATACTTGAAGTCTCCATTCCCTTCATTTTTGGCTCACTGTAATCTTGTAACTGCCCGATGGGATCACCTTGCCCACGCTTAGACAGAGCCGATTTATTAAGACAGGGGAATTGCAATGGAGAAAGAGTAATTCATGCAGAGCCAGCTGTGCAGGAGACCAGAGTTTTATTATTACTCAAATCAGTCTCCCTGAGCATTTGGGGATCAGAGTTTTTAAAGATAATTTGTTGAGTTGGGCCTTGGGAACTGGAGAGTGCTTATTGGCCAGGTTGGAGATGGAATTATAGCGGGTCAAAGTGAGGTTTTCTTGTCGTTTTCTGTTCCTGGGTGGGATGGCAGAACTGGTTGAGCCAGATTACTAGTCTGGGTGGTGTCAACTGATGCATCAAGCATAGGGTCTGCAAAATATCTCAAGCATGGATCTCAGGTTTTACAATAGTGATGGTACCCTAGGAGCAATGTGGGGAGGTTCAGACTCTTGGAGCCGGAAGCTGCATGACCCCAATGACCCCAAAACTGTACTTTCTAATCTTGTAGCTAATTTGTTAGTCCTGCAAAGACAGACAGGTCCCCAATCAAGAAGGGGGTCTTTTTGGGGAAAGGGCTATTTTCAGTTTTATTTCAGAGTCAAACCATGAACTGAATTCCTTCCCAAAGTTAGTTCAGTCTACACACAGAAATGAACAAGGACAACTTAAAGGTTAGAAGCAAGATGGAGTCATTTAGGTCTGATCTCTTTCATTGTCATAATTTCCTCAGTTATAATGTTGCTAAGGCAATTTCAGTCTGAAATTTATCCTATGACTTAATCTCAGCTCTCTGCAAGCTCACCGTAATTCAATTAAATCACTCGATCCACTGGATGCATTTGATCTTCACCATTCAACAGACAATTGAATGTTGGAGCACCTCTAAACTTTCTCCTGGACTATTTCCTCTTATTTTATTCATCTTTTGTAAGTTTTTCCATCTCTGCCCCTGACTTCTATCAACATATGTAGATCAGTCACTCCAAATGTATGTTTCCAGTTCAGATCTTGTCTACATACTCCAGACCCATATATCCAAGTCCTTCTAACATTTCCTCTCAGCTATCTCAAAGGTCATTACACTTATCAATGCCTGATACGCTTAGGATATTTTCCCTTCCAAATCTCATGTTGAAATTTCATCTCCAATATTGGAGGTGGGGCTGAGTGAGAGGTATTTGGGTCACGGGGGTGGATTCCTCATAAATGCCTTGGTGCCATTCCTTGGTAATGAGTGAGTTTTGGCTCTGTTGGTTCATGTGAGAGCTGGTTGTTTAAGGGAGCCTGGTATCTGTATCTGGCTTCCTTTCTTGCCATGTGTTCTATACACACACCAGCTCCCCTTGCCTTCTGTCATGATAGGAAGACACCTGAAGTCCTCACTAGAAGTAGAAGTCAGTGCCAAGCTTCTTGTAGTCTGCAGAACTGTGAGCCAAATAAAGCTCTTTTCTCTAAACCATCCAGCCTCAGGTATTCCTCTGCAGTAATGCAAAGCAGACTAGCACAAGAACAAAGAACAAACTTGTGTGCCAGCCTTTCACATCCAGTCCCATGAGTCAGGAACCTAGAAGTCTTCGTTTTCCCCTTGCAATCAATCTATCTCCAATCCTCATAGATGTTTCTCATTTGTCTGCATTTCTCCTTTTCTCTCACCATCCATCTGGTGGAAACTACCTTGGCCTCTTACCTAGACACTTCATCTGCTTCCTAAGTGGTCACCTATAGACCTGGTGTTCCTCCTTCCTTCATTCTTTTATTTTATTATTTATTTATTTATCTATTTTGCATCTCAAAGAGTTTTCACTCTTGTTGCCCAGGCTGGAGTACAGTGGCACGATCTCGACTTGCTGCAACCTCCGCCTCCCAGGTTCAAGTGATTCTCCTGTCTCAGCCTCACAAGTGGTTGGGATTACAGGTACATGCCACCATGCCTGGCTAATTTTTTTGTATTTTTAGTAGAGATGGGGTTTCACCATGTTGGCCAGGCTGGTCTCGAACTCCTGACCTTAGGCAATCCACCTGCCTCAGCCTCTCAAAGTGCTGGGATTACAGGTATGCCTTCATCCTTTTAATTGGTTGCCATTGCTCTTACAATGAATGCTATTCCTGATGGTCCTCAGATGCTCTGCTTTGCCTGGTTTTAGTTCTCACTTCTCTCTACTTTTCACCTTCCCTGAAAACCTAGATTTTCTCTAGCCCTACCTACCCCTACTGCAGATGCTTTGCCATGCTGTGTCTTCTACTTGGAGCAGGCAGAATTTATCTGTGACCTCCTGAACTAGTTCATTCCCTTTGTTACTATTTCTCCTGGCATCATATTTATTTCCCTCATAATACCCACCACAGTCCATAATGATACAGCTATTTGTCTGATTTTTTTTATTACTGTCTGCCTCCACTAAACCATACGTTCCAATGCTTGGCTTGTTTTGTTTACTCCCTTATCGCCTTCATTGAGTATTCTGCCTGGAAGAGCATTGGCACATCACCCATACCCATGAACGAATGGATATGAGCACCGTAACTGCTGAGTTATCTATAGACTTAGCAGCTAGGAAGCTTGTCTTGGATGAGAATGTTAAACAGGAAACTCTATCCCTCAAGAGTTTCCATTCTGGCTTCTCCTACTGATTCTGAAAAGCAAAGCATGTGCTTGGGTGACTGACACAGCACAGCGCATGAATATGTCTGAAGAGGTTCCTTATGTAGCTCATGGGACCATGTTTAATCGAATAATGTTCTGCTACTCATATTTTTATCACTTCTGTACACTGGAAGTCTGAGGGTAAATGATTCTTCTCAATGCATTTCTTACCTCCAATTACATTCACCCTAATAATTGTGTTATTCATTGTATGACCTCAGTCTGTGAAGCAAGCTGTCATGTTTTTCCTGAAGCCACCAAGACTTGGGGTCAAGATGCCTGGCAGGGAATGAGGCAGTTGGAAAACACTAAGGAGTATTTCTGCTCTGCTCAAGGGCAACGATTAATTTGGAAATGGGAAATACTTTGGTCAACCGATGCTACTGTTGATCTTCTTAAATTATGTGTATCAAGTATTCTCTTTTCCCAATTGCAGCAACGACAGAATCATAGAGAGATTCCTGTAAGACAGAGTATCTAAAAAGGAGAGTGGGGTGTGTGTGTGTGTGTGTGCATGCACACACTTGTATATAGAATTCCACCAACACTAGGATAAATGTTTGTCTCTGTATTTAGCCTGGCTATAACTCCATGACATAAAAGTAGATTCATTTAAGTCATCAGTGAACACCATGTTAAACCCTAAGACAGACAGATGTGAGGATAATATGTATGCATACATGGGCCAAGGCTGCAGCATACAGCATATTAATGAATCCTGTCCCAAACCCAGCAAGTTGCTTAGACGTTTAAAAAAAATTATTCAAATTGAAGTCAATATCCAACTACAGGTAGCTTAAACTTTGCAAAAGAAATGTCTTATTAGAAGCTAGAGTGCCTTAGAAACATTGAATTCCATGTCTGAAGCTTTTTTCATAACCCTAAAGCTTTTTAATGTTATGAGTTGACTCCAGGGTAAAATTTAGGATATGTATATAGAGAGACTGAGTATCCCTCATACAATCCTTCATTACTAATGTAGTTTACCTTAGAGTCTAAAGAAGATTGAAGAGCAGAAATTTCAAAGTTAGCATCTTCAGCAAGAACCTAGTCCAGATATTGACGAGAACTAAGACAACAAGAGTTAGCATTGTGTCTTCTCATGAAAATGGAATTCTCTAGCAAAATGTTCCATCTAATGGACACCACCATGCAACCTTGAAAGAAAAGGGGCTGGGGATACTTCTGGTGGGGAAAAAATTTCCCCAGAGAATAATTCTGCATTGGCTTAAGTGAACATATGGTTGTTGAAGACTTACTAACAGGAACATTGACAAATAATGATGTTTCTGGATTAATTTATTTACTCATTTACATTTTACAAATCATTTATTAACTCACTTATTGGTACCATGTGCCAATCTTCCACTTTGCCCAAAGGGGATGCCAAAAACATTCATTTACCACATCAGTTAACATTGAAAACAAACAAACAAAAACTTGTTTTTCATTAAAAGAAAATTCAGTGTTCCAAAATGGTTGATTTGAATGATCTAATGTCTCTGTAAAGAAAATCTCTAACAAAAGAGAAAACTACTTGACCCCTTCCCACCCCACCCACAAGGACTGCAAGAGATATTCTGCAGTTTTCCCAGAAATGGGCATGTGGCTTTAATGCTAACTGTTGGTACAACTTTGTTTTGTGTTGAAGCTGTGCTTGGGAAAAGCGGATAGAATAATAAATCTACCTTTTATTGGTCTTACAATGGAAAAATGCACATAAAAGGATTTCAACAGGGCTTTTCAATAAAAGAGAAAAATGAACTTTTTGTCTTCCAAGAATACCAAAAATAGAGTCTGCAGGAATATTAGGCAAGAGCTATTAAATGCCCTACAGATCACATAAACAAATAATAAGTTCCTGGGATCCTTCATGGTCATTTATGATATCACTGAACTGAAAAAACAACCAATCAACAGATAAACAGATGGCTGACTTTCCTTGCTCTCAAGGAAAGAGTCAAAGAAATGGAGTTTTTAGAGATAATCCATTGGTATACCAGCAAGACCAAGTATCTCTGGGCTCAGTAGGGGTGTATGCAGAGCCATGTGGAAAGAAAAATCTGTGCCATAAATATGTGTTTTCCCACAAGCCCCTCCCACATCACATGGAGGTCACCTTTGGGGAAGATTTTGTTATTTTAACTAAAGTTGATCTGTTTCTTTTAATTTTAAAATATTTAATTTATACTAGACAATGTAGAAGAATGTTCTTTAAATTTGATTCAGTGTAATTTTTACGTATAAAAATTGGGCTATATTTTGGAATATACCCTTTACGTTTTATATATATACACACACACGAGCACATACACATATACATAACATTTATTTCCTATGTCTACAAGATGTGAATACACATATATACATATAAACATATGTATTTGTTTATGTGGGTACATGCTATGGACTGAATGCATCTCCCCAAAATTCATGTGTTGAACCCTCACCTCCAAGGTGATGGTGTTGGGAGGTGGGGCCTTTGGAAGGTGATGAGGTCATGAGGGTGGGGCTTCATGAATGGGATGAGTGCCCTTATAAAAGGGATCCCAGAGAGCTCCCTCGCTCCTTCCACCATGTGAGAACGCAGCAAGAAGGCTCCATCTAGGAACCAGGAAACCCTCACCAGACACTGAATCTACCGCACCTTGATCTGGGACTTCCAGCCTCCAAAAGTGTAAGCAGTAAGCGTCTTTTGTTTACAAGCCTCCCAGTATATGGTATTTTGTTATAGTAGCTTAGACAGCCTCAGATAGTATATATTAGTATTTGTATAATTCCATTTCCTGAACAGTTTTGAGTAAAGTAAATCATGAATCTTTGAATTTATGCACTTTTCTTATCTGCTTTATCTTTAATTCTTATTTTTCTTCTTATAGAATATTGAGACATAAATATATAAGTGTAAAATTTTCATCATAGCCGGGCGCAGTGGCTCAAGCCTGTAATCCCAGCACTTTGGGAGGCTGAGACGGGCGGATCACGAGGTCAGGAGATCGAGACCATCCTGGCTAACACGATGAAACCCTGTCTCTACTAAAAATACAAAAAAAAAAAAAAAAAAAAAAAAAACTAGCCAGGCGAGGTGGCGGGCGCCTGTAGTCCCAGCTACTCCGGAGGCTGAGGCAGGAGAATGGTGTAAACCCGGGAGGCGGAGCTTGCAGTGAGCTGAGATCCGGCCACTGCACTCCAGCCTGGGAGACAGAGCCAGACTCCGTCTCAAAAAAAAAAAAAAAAAAAAATTTCATCATAAAAACAGGCAGAAGTTTGAAAATATGTTGCAGATTGGAATTAGACTTTAGTAAAGTATATTGCTAAAGGTAACAATAAAAAATATTTTACCCTGCACGCTAGTAATATCTGGAAGCTCAAACATCAAACAATATTTACAGTATTCATCCTCCTGATCCCTTCGTTAATGGCAAATGAGACTGAGCATAGCGATTGTTGGCCAAGGACCATACATTTTCATTTTTCTGTAAATATTAACTTCATAAATGAAATCATTGACTCCCCACGTTTCCGACGTAAAGTATCATATGGCATGTACATTTGAATATCCAGCTTCAAAAGTTACTAATCAATAAAATGGAAAATAGCAATGTTGCAAGAGAAGCATCAATTCAGTGAGTTTTCAAAGAAGCTCACAGAATTATTTACTGTTTGTGAAACTCACATTTTCCATCTGTTTTCTAGGAAAAAGTTATCCCAGGCAGACAAATTAAATCCTGGTAGCTGAAATGATCTTAAAGCTGTCAACTATTATAAGCAGTATCTCCCAAATGGTGGGTGAAGGGTGGTACAGTATCCTGGTATCTATCAAAGCTATCTCTAATTTATTTTTTTTTATTGGCAATGAGGAATACCACTTAATCTTGGAAAACATTTTTCTTGTTTTTCTCCATTACATATAAATAACACTGCATTTCGAAAATAGCTCAATTATCCAGTTGTAAGAATACAATTGAACTATAGATTCTGTCTCCTTACATCTCTTCTTCTGTCAGCTTTTGCTTTTTTCTCAATTATTCCTGCTTCCCTCCTTTTCCTCCCATTCATCCTCTTTATCCCTCTTTGGAAACTGTGCCTCCTATAAAAGATGGGGCCAAAATGCTAAAGAAAACACGCTTTGTCTAAATCTGCATGCCAGTAATATCCGGAAGCTGAAGCATCAAACAATATTTATCATATTTATCCTCCTGATCCCTTCATTAATAGCAAGATCATTGCCATCAGTATTTTGTGTCACAAAAACCATCTGCTTTGTATTACTTTGCTCAGGCTTCCATAACAAAGAACCATAAACTGGGAAGCTTAAAAAACAGACATTTATTTCTCACAGTCCTGGAGGCTGGAAATCCCAGAGGAAGGCGTGGGCGGGGCTGGCTCCTCCTGAGGCCTCTCTCCTGGGCTTGCCAACACCGTCTTCTCCCTGTGTCCTCACAGGGTCGACCCTCTGCATGTGTCTGTGTCCTCATCCCCTCTTCTTATGAGATGTCTTAGTCCATTTCAGGCTACTATCACAGAATACCACAGACTGGATGGATTATAAACAACACACATTTATTCTCTCACAGTTCTGGTGGCTGGAAGTCTGAGATCAAGGTGCAGGCAGGGCTGGTTTCTCCTGAGGCCTCTGTCCTGAGCTTGTAGACACTATCTTCTCCCAGTGTCCTCACCAGGTCGTCTCTGTGTGTGTGTCTGTGTCCTCGTCTTCTCATAAAGTGTATTAGTCCATTTCAGGCTGCTACAACAGAATACCGTAGACTGGGAGGCTTATAAACAACAGATATTTGTTGCTTGCTGTTCTGGAGGCTTGAAATCCAAATTAAAAGCATGGCAGATTCCGCGTCTGGTGAGGCCCCGCTTCCTGATTCATAGACGACGCCTTCTCACTATGTCTTCACATGGTGGAAAGGGTGAGGGAGCTCTCCGAGGTCCCCTTTATAAGGGCACTCATTTCACTCATGAAGCTCTTCTTAAACCTTGGGAGTAAGAATTTCAACTTTGAATTTTAGGGAGACATAAACATTTACATGATAACATAAGGCCACGAGTCATATTGAATTAGGATCCAGTCTAATGACCTCATGCAACTTAATTACCTTGTGAAAGACCCAATCCCCAAATACAACCGTCTTCCATGGTACTAGGAGTTAGGACTTCAGCATATGAATTTCTAGGGACAGAATTCAGCCCGTAATAAGTTCCTTCACCATCCATGTTATCATCCTTGCTCCCTAGAACTCAGACATACATCTACCCACCCACACCCATACACAAACAGATACACACACACACACACACACATACACACACACACACACAGATCCAAATGTCCATTGGGATCCATAGGACCTCTCAAGTTAGTGATATTCTTTTTTAGGTTTGGAGATTCTACCTGCATTCACCCTTGAAGCCCACTCCATCCTCTGCGATAGCTTGATTTAAGATGATCACCAAACCAGTAACACTACAGAGACTGTTGTGACTGTTTGCAAATGCTTGTAGACACCTAACAGCCAGTTCCTCTTTTTGTCTTATTTTTCTAAGTATTTTATTATTTCTAAGTATCATATGGTATCTACATTTGAATATCAAGCTTCAAAAGTAACTAATCGGCCAGGCACAATGGCTCACGCCTGTAATCTTAACACTTGGAGAGGACAAAGTGGGCGGATCACTTGAGGTCAGGAGTTTGAGAGCAGCCTGGCCAGCATGGCAAAACCCCGTCTCTACTAAACATACAAAAATTATCTGAGCGTGGGGGCATGCACCTGTAATCACAGCTACACGGGAGGCTGAGGCAGGAGAATCACTTGAACCCGAGAGGCAGAGGTTGCAGTGAGCCAAGATCATGCCACTGCACTCCAACCTGGGCAACAGAGAAAGACTCTGTCTCAAAAAAAAAAAAAAAAAAAAAAAAAATAGTAACTGATCGATAAAATTAAAGGTGGTAATGTTGCAATAGATGCAGCCATTCAGTTATTTTTCAAAATAACCTCACAGAATTCTTTGTCTGTTCAACTCACATTTTCCACCTTTGTTTCTAGGGAAAGGTTATCCACATGCAAACCAAATACCACATGGTCTCATTTAAAATTCCTTAAATAAATTTTATTGCGAGGTTTACAACATGCTGTTATGGGTACCTTGATATTATTAAAATACAAATTTAATATATCCATCCTCTCACATAGTTACTTTTTCCGTGTGATAAGATTGCATTAGGGATCTCTGTGCCTTATAGTTTATGATGGTGGAGTTAAAGTCACATGGGCTCTCCATGAATTCCAGGTGAAGCCAGAGCAGCCATGAAGAACTCACAGTCGATGAAAAATGACACTGCTAGAGGCACCTGTCTTCCAGAAATCAGTAATTCTGCTTCCTCCACTCTTGGGTAATACTTTTAAAAAGGGTAACATTCCATAAGAATGAAAATACATGTGGGCTTTCTGTATTTTTAGAGTCCTATTGAGAAGGTTAGGAAGTCTGGAAAGCTAATTCTTTGGCTGTGCAACTAATGATTGTGTAGGATGGGAGCATGGACACAACTACGCATTTGTAACTCTCATCCCCTCCACATTCCAGAAGGCAATCCATGTTTTGGACAGAAATTTAAGCAAATATTTGCCACTAATTCAAGGACACTCTAAGTATGTCTTGAGTGCATACCATTGATAATTAATTCCATTTTCAGTGTGATAATAAACATTCTGTGTCTAGGTGGCTTGCCAGTTTTAAAGTCTCTCAGGACCCAGCTAAGACTTTGGGATCAATTACTCTACCAGGGCACCCTCCCCAAGATAATTCTGATGCCCCCTGGGATTCCCAGATGGCCAGAGCTAGAAATGTTAGCCACAAGTGGCTTTTGGGTCAGACACTTTCTATTTCCCATTTATGCTGAGTCCTGTCAATGACCCAGTAAGAGACCATTTGCAAACAGTTTGCACTGAGGTTTGAATAAAGTCACCTCTGTGATCTTTTGTTTCCCAAAACAAAGACAGTGGCAAGTAACCTAAGTAAAGCAGTGAATGTGTTCAGGATTTGCTATGCAGTCTGTAAACAGTTCTCTCTCTGTAAAGATATCACAAACCCTAGCTGTCCTGAGTACAGGGTCACACAAGACCATTGTATGAGTCAGCTGAGGCCATCATAACAAAAGTCCACAGACCAGGGGGCTTAAGAAACAGACATTGATTCTCCCACAGTCCTGGAGGCCGGAGGTGTGAGATCAAGGTGTGGGCAGGACTGGTTCCTCCTGAGACTTCTTTCCTTAGTTCGCAGACACCGTCTTCTCCCTGTGTCCTCACAGGGTCATCTCTCTGTGTGTGTCTGTGTCCCCATTGCCTCTTCTAATGAGATGTCTTAGCTCATTTCAGGCTGCTATAACAGAATAGCATAGACTGGGTGGCTTAAACGACAGACATTGATTCTCCCACAGTCCTGGAGGCTGGAAGTTGGAGATCAAGGTGTGGGCAGGGCTGGTTCCTCCTGAGGCCTCTCTCCTGGGCTTGTAGATGCCATCATCTCCCTGTGTCCTCACGTGGTCGTCCCTCTGTGTGTGTGTCCTCATCTCCTCCTTTTATGAGGACACCAGTCACATTGGATCAGGGTTTACCCTAATGACATCGTTTTACCTTAATCACCTCTTTGAAGACCCTGTCTCCAAATACAGTCACAGTTTGATGTCCTGGAGTTTAGGACTTCAATATATGAATTTTAGGGGGATACAATTTAGCCCATCACAGTTTTTTTCCTTTCTGACTCAATCCTAGGGGACAGAACAAGGACAGGCTTTCAGTAACTTGCCCTGAACTTTTTTCCGAATGGCTGAGATTTACCTGATGAAACAAACCAATCTAGGAATATTTCCTTGGAGCTCAGTATGTGTAAAAAAAAAGTGGTGCAACAAAAAGCTCAGACTCAAAACACTGGGTCTGAGTCTTACCCTGGTCACTCACTAGATCATGAGTCCTAAACAGTACACACACATTATGGATGCCGGGTTCATCACTCTGAAAATAGAGATGTTTCCATCTGCTGGTAGGCTTTTTCCAAGGATTAAGAATAAAAAGATTGCATCACATGAAATGTGAAGTTCATTTTATTTCCTTCTTTTGAAAATGTAAGCTGACATGTGTGTCTTGTTACTAAATATCTGATGCATCTCCCAGGATGCTATAAGAGTTTACTGTCAAATGGGCATGGCGTTATAACACACGTGCGTAAACCCACAGACATGTACATAAACACACAGGCATGTACACACACTATACTGCAAGGTAAAACAACAGCCGTTACTGGAAAAGAGTGACAGACAATAGCCTTTTGCTCCTCTTGAAATAAATCAATGAATAGATGTTTGTTAGGAAAAGAGAGAATTCAAAGGCAGTACCAGCCATTTGGAGGTACAGACGTAGACATGGACGTGATGAAATGTGAAAGAAAACATAAAAACTCAGGACCTCAATTCGCTCTTCCAAAAGGAAAAAACAAGGTGAAAGTTGAATCATGCAAGAAGATGCCTTTCCTTTCATTCCTAAGCAGATAGCTACAGATAAAGGGTTAAACATCTCCACAGGTAGCTACATAAGCTAGGTTCACCTTATGCAAAGTGCTAATTTCCTAAACATGAGACAAATATATGCTTGACTATTGCTCCTCTTGCTCCCTTTCTCTTGAAATTTCGATTCAGTAATGTGACCATACCCTCCCTTTTTCCCTTCAAGCCCACTTCTCCCTTTTAAACATTGAAGCCTTCAGAATCATCTTTGGAGAAAGGCACAGACCACAGACTGTTTCTCTGATTCCATGTGTATTTCTTCTGGGCATGTCCTTAACCTTGGCAAAATAAATTTCTAAGCGGATTGGGATCTATGTCAAATACTTTTTGGTTTATAGAAACTCGAGCAGGTTTGAGGAATAGAAAATTGTCCAGTCTGCCAGGAACACACAGAAAATGTGCAAGGAAGAAGTAAGAAATAACACTAGAAGTGGAGGTCATGGTAATAGGGCTGGGGACACTGGATGCCAAGCTAAGAATGTTGTGGAACATTTATGCCTGCCAAGCCATCAGAAGTGATTTGTATTGCTTAGTTGTTGAGAATGAGAACAAGAAAGGCCATGCATTAAGAAAATGTAACCCAAAGCAACATGTAAGAACGCAGAGAGACCACTTAGATGTCAACTGCAAAAAGGGAAATGAAAGTGAGTATGTAAGTCTCCTATTTGCCGCTATAACAAATCACTACAAATTTACTGGTTCAAAACAACACCAATTTAGTCTGGCAGTTCTGAAGGTCAGAAGTCTGACTTGAGTCTTAGTGGGCTAAAATCAAGGTGTCAGCAGGGCTGTGCTCCTGGTTAGGGGAGAATCCTTTTTCTTGCCTTTTTCAGCTTCTAGAGATCTTCTTCCTCCATCTTCAAAGCCTGCAAGGTGCATCTCTCTGTGTCTTTTTTGGTAGTCACATCTCCTTTGCATTCTCTTTTTTCTCCCTCTTTCCACATTTAAGGACTCTTAATGACATTGGTTCTACCTGGATATTCTAGGATAAAACTCCCACTTTTTTTTTTTTTTTTTTTTGAGATGGAGTGTCACTCTGTCACCCAGGCTGGAGTGCAGCTCACTGCAAGCTCCGCCTCCCAGGTCCACGCCATTCTCCTGCCTCAGCCTCCCGAGTAGCTGGGACTATAGGCGCCCGCCACCACACCCGGCTATTTTTTGTATTTTCAGTAGAGACGGGGTTTCACCATATTAGTCAGGATGGTCTCAATCTCCTGACCTCGTGATCTGCCCGCCTCGGCCTCCCAAAGTGCTGGGATTACAGACGTGAGCCACCGCACCCGGCCTAAAACTCCCACTTTTTAAAGTCAGCCAATTAGCAACTTTTATTGCATCTGCAGCCTTCATTCCCCTTGACATCTAATCAAGTCTATTAATATGTTCCAGGGATTGTGATGTGTACATCTGATATGGCTCGGCTCTTTGTTCCCACCCAGATCTCATCTTGAATTGTAATCCCCAGGTGTTGAGGGAGTGACCTGGTGGGATGTGATTAGATCTTGGGGTGGTTTCCCCGTGCTGTTCTTGTGATAGTGGGTTCTCTCATGATCTCACAGTCTTATAAGTGGCACTTTCTCCTTTTTGGCTCTCTCTTGCTTGCCGCCATGTAAGACGTGTCTTGGTTCTCCTTCACCTTTCACCATGACTGTAAATTTCCCAAGGCCTCCCCAGTCACGTGTAACTGTGAGTCAATTAAAGCTGTTTTCTTTACCAGTTACCCAGTCTCAGGCAATTCTTTATGGCAGTGTGAAAACAGACTAAAACAACATCCTCCGTGAGCGTTATTCTGTCTACCACTGAGATAAATGTCCTGATTAAGTGAGATTTTCCCAGCCTTCCTGTTTTGAGGTAAGCTTTTTTTCTGGCTCTCAGAGGAACCAAACAGGGTCTGAACCCAAAAGTTAAAACAGAAATAAAGCAGTGCTTCTCAGCATGTAATTCCATCTTTAACTTATCAGATCTTAGGGCATTTAGCTTGGTGGCAGGCAGAATAAGGCCCACCAAGGATGTGCATGTTGCAGTCCCTGGAACATGTGAATAGACTTGGTTAGACACCAAAGGGGAATGAAGGTTGCCAATGCAATTAATGCTGCCGATTGTTTCAGTTTGTGAGCACAGGATGGCTCTCCTTGCAACTGCATCTCTGTTTTGTATTCACTACTGCTATTTCCAGAGGGACCCACTCTTCCTAGAATGGACTAGGAATGTGTGTTTCCAACCAAGACACTGTGGAGAGTGTCAGAGAGCACTAGGAATGATACCTGCGACCAGAAGTGAGAACCAGGGCAGGCAAATGTACCTCTACCCCAACCCGGAGGAGATGTAAAGATAGTAGTTCACCTCTTATCTATGTGGGATACATTCAAAGACGTCTTCCCCAACCCACCATGTATGCTTGAACCAGGAGATAGTACCTAACCCTTTACATACTATGTTTTTTTCTGTACAATACATACTTATGATAAAGGTTAATTTATAAATTAGGCACAGTGAGAGATTAATAGAGGTAACACATAATAAAAAGGAACAATTATAACAGTATGCTGTAATGAACACTATGTGAATGTGATCTCTTTGCTCCTAAGTGATTAACAGGGAGGTAGCATGTACAGTGTGGATGTGCTGGCAAAGGGATGATTCCTGTCCCTGCGGTCACAGAGCAAGATGGTGTGAAACTTCATCATGCTTCTCATAACAGCATTCAATTTAAAACCTATGCATTGTTCATTTCTGGAATATTCCTTTTAACATTTTTAGACTGTGGTTGACCGCAGGTAACTGAAACCGTGGAAAGCGAAACCAAGGATAAGAAGGGGCTACTGTAATGATTTTAGAAAGTGGGAAAAATAAATTTACTAGGGGAGAATGATACTACGGACAAATTGGCATGATGGTGCTATTTTCTCCAGAAACATCTAGCTCAGGTGAGTTGGCAGGTGGGGTTGAAGCAGAATTGAGGTTGCATCCTGTTATCAGAGAGAGGACCAGAGCACTAAGGGTGTTTGCAGGGTAGTGTTGTGGTTTCCAACCATGACATTGAGCTAAAAGTGGTTTGGTCCATGCGTCTGCACCCAGATGGCACAGTGAAGGCCCTAGAGAAAGTGAGTTGGAAGGACCCAGAGTCTTGGTGAATTCTGAAAGCCGCTATTTCAGATACGGTGATGACAGCAAATGTAGGTATGATCACTGCAGGGAAGAAATTGAGAGAAGTGAAGAGAAGGCGTATTTGGGGTTCAGCAGGTCAAAGATGACTTAATGGTATCATGCACGAGTTCTATAAACTTCAAACCTATTAGAATTTTAATTACCCAACTTGAATATCCTTTGCATGTCATCACTTTAAAGTTGGCTAAAAGAAGTCATAAAAATAATGTAATGCATTTGTACATTACTGGAGAGGGAAGAATCTGTTTTCTTCATTCCTCTGGCATTTGGAGCAGACACAGTTTATGATTTAACTGTAAGTATATCTTAATATGCATGGAAGAAGATATATTTTTCTTCATGACAATGTATAAATTTAAAATGACTGCAGTGACACTTTGGATCACAAAAATACTTTAGGAGGGAAACCTTGTTAAATCATTTTCTGCTTTTACTTTTTGGGTATGCCTTCAGAAACAAACAAAAAAAAAATTGGGGTAGTTGGGGAGGAAAGGGGTAAAGTCAAGCCAAAAACTAATCAAAAATAGCAAGGAATGATGAAAATCCAGTGTTTAGATTCCATTTGCAATAAATGAATGCACATGAACTTTGACATTTCCAGTCTTTGGAGAAATAGTTTTGCTCTCAGAATATTTTTAATCCAGGAGGCAACAAAGGCAGGAATGTGTGAGTCTGTCTAGTTTAATTCTAGTTTAATTCTTCAAATATAAATAAACCCTGTGGTTACAAGAACAGTTTTGGGAGGCAAGTTGCCTCAGGTGGTATAATCAAAATGGAGTGTTATTAAAAGATTAATCACAGTAAATATTTCCTCCCAGGATGCAGTAGCTAAATCTCACTAAGACCAGCAAGTCTGCTAACGTAGGTGTAAATGTCTCCTTCACAGACAAAATTTTGGAGTGCTCAGGGATGCTTAAGGGTGAGCCCAGACTCCTTTAGCAGTTCCAAGTCAGCCCTGTCAGACTCTGTCTCTTCTTCTCCACCCATTCATTCACGGATTCCATACCCAGAACCCATCTCAGAAGCAGAATCCTGTGCCGCCCCCCAAATCTGACACATGCCCTCCATGGGACAGAAATTGAACTCATGTTCCATTAGGACCTTGAGATTGTCTCATTTACTTTCCTGCCTGGACTTGGCTCTTTCATTCTACACAATGCAAAACCATCACTCAGAATCCCCACTGGACCACAAACAATGGATGGTTTATCAGTCTGTTTGAGGCATCATAATAAAATACCCAAGGCTAGGGAGCTTCAACAATAGACGTTTATTTTCCCACCATTGTGGAGGATGGAAGTCCAAGGTCAAGGTGTGGGCAGGGCTGGTTCCTCCTGAGGCCTCTCTCCGGGACTTGTAGATGCCGTCTTCTCCATGTGTCCTCATGTGGTCATCCCTCTGTGTGCATGTGTGTGTCCTCATCTCCTCTTCTTATGAGATGTCTTGGTCCATTTTAGGCTGCTGTAACAAAATACCATAGACTGGGCAGCTTAAACAACAGACAGGCCTGAGACCCAGGAGAGTTAAGGGTGTGAGTTCCAGTCTGAGTCTGAAGGTCTGAGACCCAGGAGAGCTGAAGGTGTGGGTTCCAGTCCAAGTGGAGAGGCCTCACCTCCAGAAGGGCCAATGGTTTAAGTTTTAGTCTGAGAGCAGGAAAAGACTGACGTCCCGGCTCAAGCAGTCAGGTAGAAAGAGTGAATTCTCCCTTCTTTTTTCTTTTTATTATATTTAGACCTTCAGAGGATTAAATCACCCCTGTCTACACCTGTGAGGGCAACCGGCTTCACACAGTCCACCAACTGCTGATCTTATCTGCAAACATTTTCACAGACACATCCAGAAATAATGTTTAACTAAATTCTGGGCACCTTGTAGTTCAGTCAAGTTGACGCAAAAAGTTAACCACCACATCAAGATGCCTATTTCATTGAATCTCTGTTATTTCCTTCCCTTCCTTCCTTCCTTCCTCCCTTTCTCCTTCCCTTTCTTCCTTCCTTTCTCCCTCCCTTCCATTCTTCCTTCATCCCTTCCTTCCTTCTTTTCTTTCTTCCTTCCTCACTTACTTTCTTTCTTCCCTCCTTCCTTTCTTCCTTTCTCCCTTTTCCCTCCCTTTCTTCCTTCCTTTCTTCCTTCCTTTCTCCCTTCCTTCCTTCCTTCTTTCCTTCCTTCTTTTCTTCCTTCCTTTCCTCTATAGCTACCAAGCTTCTACTATGCCTCAGACACCATGGTCCATGTTGGGAACATAATACAGACAGTAACATAGTTCCTGCTCTTGAATCTTCCCAATGCATTCCACAAGAGAGATTTTTCAGTTTGTCCATGAGTTTTCAAAATTAGATATATTTTCTAAAATAAAACCCATGAATTCAGGTTCCAGGGGGAAAAAAGCCATCTGGGTGCACGGAAAAATAAGGCCAATATTTTATTGGCAAGTACGGTTGACCCTCTAACAATGTGTAGGTTAGGGCCACTGATCCCCTGCCCAGTCAAAAATCTGCACATAACTGTTGGCTCCCCAAAACTTAACTACCAATATCCTACTACTGATTGGAAGCCTTACTGATAACATAAGCAGTTGATTAACATGTATTTTGTATGCTATGCTCATTATATGCTATATTCTTTCAAGAAAGCAAGCTAGATAGTAAGAAATCATAATGAAGGGAAAGTACATTTGCTATTTATTAAATAGAAGTGGATCATCATAAAGGTCTTTATCATCAACGTCTTCATGTTGAGTAGGTTGACAAGGAGGAGGAAGAGGAAAGGTTGGTCTTGCTGTCTCAGCAGTGGCAGAGGTGGAAGAAAATCCACATGTTAGTAGACTTATGCAGATCTAACATCTGTTGTTCAAGGGTCAACTGTACAGATAAAGTCATTGCACTTGTTCCAGCATGGGTCATTCTGTTTTGGAGATGCTCACATCCCTCATTGATCAAGAGTCCAGGGTATACTTTCAATCCTCATATTTGCAAAGACTTTGCACAGGATTTCAGAAACCCACAGGTCCTAGGATTGCAATGTGTAACAGGATAGCCACTAATTGCGTGTAGCTATTTAGATTTAAGTGACTTAAGATTTAAGTGACTTAAGTGAATAAAATCAAAATTCCAGTTCCTTATTCACCACTGCCACCATGTTTTCAGTGTTCAATAGCAGCTAGCCAGCTATTGAACTGTGCAGATTATAGCACATTTCCATGACTGCAGAATGTTCCATTGGACAGAACTGCTTCATGACCTGGAGTACGAAGGTGAACCCCAGATGCCAGGTGAGTGATGACTGGGTCCGAGAATGTTTAAAGCTCTTCCAACACGAACAAGGTTGCTATCTCTAACCTGAGTTTCCGCAAACCAAAACAGATCATGCACAATAGCCCAACTAATGAAGGGAAAGACAGAACTTCCCCGTCCTTGGCCACATGACATCTCCTCATACTACACCTATAATCTTTGTATTTTACGAGTTTCTATCCATATGCAAGACAGATATTACAGCAAGACATTGCAGACTGAACAACCTCCACAGGTCTCCTGTCTCTACTCCTCCTGTCAATGTTTGTTTTGTATTTTTACACTGCCATGCTGTTTCTGGTTTTAAGAGTTCAGATAGAGGCTAGGCACTGTGGCTCATGCCTATAATCCCAGCACTTTGGGGAGTTGAGGCGGGCAGATCGCTTGAGCCCAGGAGTTGGAGACCAGCCTAGACAACATGACAAGGCTGGGCGCGGTGGCTCAAGCCTGTAATCCCAGCACTTTGGGAGGCCGAGACGGGCGGATCACGAGGTCAGGAGATCGAGACCATCCTGGCTAACCCGGTGAAACCTCGTCTCTACTAAAAAATACAAAAAACTAGCCGGGCGAGGTGGCAGGCGCCTGTAGTCCCAGCTACTCGGGAGGCTGAGGCAGGAGAATGGCGTAAATCTGGGAGGCGGAGCTTGCAGTGAGCTGAGATCGCGCCACTGCACTCCAGCCTGGGCGACAGAGCGAGACTCTGTCTCAAAAAAAAAAAAAAAAAAAAGACAACATGACAAAACCCTATCTCTACAAAAAATACAAAAATTAGCCAGACATGGTGGTGCGTGCCTGTAGTCCCAGCTACTCAGGAAGCTGAGGTGGGAGGATCACCTGAGCCTGGGGAAGTCCCGGCTGCAACAAGCCAAGATCATGCCACTACACTCCAGCCTGGGCCACAGAGTGAGACTATCTCAAAAAAATTAAAATAAAAAAATTAAAAATAAATAAATAAATAAATTTAAAAGAGGGTTCAGATAGAGAATTCTTGAAGCTGTTAATACTGGAGGTGAACTCCTGGGTATTAAAGGTCAATGCCTCTGAGCTATATCAGCTTAAGTGTGTGGTTTTACCTGGTTAAGCCTCAGCTTCTGCACCCCTTTATCCCCCCGAAAAAATGGGGATGAAAATAAAAACACTTCCTGGGTTGTGGTAAATAGCAAGTATCTAATAGAGCTTTCAGAACATAGAAGTGCTCAGTAAAAGTTTGATGACACTTTGTAAATACACTTGGTTTTCTCTATAGGACCTCAAAAACATCCCTGCCAGATTCCTCTCTTTTAAAGAAGAGGAATTTTTCTTTAAAAAAGAATTTTTTTAAAATCTGTTATTTTTCTTTTTAAAAAAACTCTTACTTTCAGTACACGTGAAGGTTTGCTACATAGGTAGACACATGTCTATGGGAGATTCTTGTACAGATTATTTCATCACCCAGGTATTAAACTCAGCACCCAATACTTACATTTTCTGCTCCTCTCCCTCCTCCCACCCTCCCCCTTCAAGTAGATCCCAGTGTCTGTTGTTTCCTCCTTTGTGTTCATAAGTTCTCATCATTTAGCTCCCACTTATAAGTGAGAGCATGCGGTATTTGCTTTTCCATTTCTGCATTAGTTTGCCAAGGATAATGGCCTCCAGCTAGATCCATGTTCCCACAAAAGACATGAACTCTTTCCTTTTTGTGGCTGCATAGTATTCCATGTTGTACATGTACCACTTTTTCTCTGTCCAATCTGTCATTGATGGACATTTAGGTTGATTCCATGTCTTTGCTATTGTGAAGTGTTGCAGTGAACATTTGCATTTATGTATCTTTATGGTAGAATGATTTTAATTCCTCTGCTTATATACACAGTAATGGGACTGCCGCGTCAAATAGTAATTCTGCTTTTAGCTCTATTTATTAATTAATTTATTTATTTGAGACGGAGTCTCACTCTGCCCAGGTTAGAGTGTAGTGGCATGATCTAAACTCATTCCAACCTCTGCCTTGTGGGTTCAAACAATTCTCATGCCTCAGCCTCCTGAGAAGCTAGGATTACAGGCACCTGCCACCACGTCCGGCTAATTTTTGTATTTTTTGAGTAGAGACGGGATTTTGCCATGTTGACCAGGCTGGTCTTGAACTCGTGACCTCAGGTGATCCACCCTCCTCGGCCTCCCAAAGTGCTGGGATTACAGGAAGCAGTCACCGTGCCCAGCCTGCTTTTAGCTCTTGAGGAATCACCACACTGCTCTCCACAATGGTTGAACTAATTTACAGTCCCACCAACAGTGTGTGTTTGAGAAGAGGAATTTTTCATCAAGAGTCTGATCACGGTGTTTACTCGATGTTCTGCTTTCCCCTTCTTTGCTGATGGATGTGAGCTAGAGCCAGCTAAAGGCTGTCAGGTAAAAAGAAAAGCATTGCCATTGCATTCACAGAATCTTAAAGGATACTCGTCACTCGGAGACAAGGTAGAAGGACGACATCACGCATGCATGCAGTTTTGCAACCTGACCCTGGGTCTTGGAAGCTGCAATTGCTGCAAGTCCCATGTGGGTAGACTAGGAGATAACAGGGCAGCCAGTTAGTTGTGCAGCATGTCAGCCATGGCCTGTGCTATGAGGAAATACATTTTAAAATGTCATTTGTTAAATTCTGTTTGTCAGGAACCTAGAAAGACTCCATTTACACTGTGTCTGAATGGGCATGGATTCTCTTTCATTATAAGAAGTATTTTGGCCGGGCACGGTGGCTCACACCTGTCATCCCAAGATTTTGGGAGGCTGAGGTGGGCAAATCACTTGAGGCCAAGGAGTTCAACACTAGCCTGGCCAACATGGTGAAACTCCGTCTCTACTAAAAATACAAAAATTAGCCAGGCATGGTGGCATACACCTGTAAGTCCAGCTACTCAGGAGGCTGAGGCAAGAGAATTGCTTGAATCTGGGAGGTGGAGGTTGCAGTGAGCTGACATCATGCCATTATACTGCAGCCTGGGCAACAGAGCAAGGCTCTGTCTCAAAAAAAAAAATGTATTTTTAACAGCACAACAAAGATCTCATGAAGCCACCACGATAATAATTGTTTGGAAAGAAAGGAATTCACCATATTCTTATTTTAAAAGAATACCTTGACCTTGTTTCTTGAGAAAAAAAACAGAATTAAAAATAGCACATCATAAAGTTAAAACATCATAATACTTTTCTTGGATGGCTGGAAAAATGGATTGCTAAATGAACAAGTTCAAAAATTGTTATTTTGTCCCATGACTCAGTATCGACCCAAAGGAAAAGAATTAATTCTATCAAAAAGTTACCTGCACTCCTATGTTTATCGCAGCACTATTCATAATCGCAAAGATGTGGAATCAACCTCAGTGTCCATCAATGAATGATTAGATAAAGAAAATTACTCAGCCATAAAAAGAAAAGAATGAAATATTGTCATCTGCAGCAACATGGATGGAGCAGCAGGCTGTTATCCTTAGGAAATGACTCCGAAACAAAGAGTCAAATATTGCACATTCTCACATATAAGTAGGCTATAAAGAATTGGTACACACGGACGTAGAGTGTGAAATCATAGGCTTTGGAGCCTGGGAAGGATGGGAGGGTCAGGGTGAAGGATGAGAAATTACTTATAGGTACAATGTACATTATTTGGGTTCTAGATACACTGAAACCCCACACTTTAGCACTACCTAATACGCCCACGCAACATGATGATCCATTTCTATTTAATGAATGGCAAATATACTTTCCCTTCATTATGATTTCCTTTTATCTAGCTTGCTTTATTGAAAGAATGCAGTATATAGTGAACATAACATACAAAATACGTATCAATCAACTGCTTATGTTATCAGTAAGGCTTCCAATCAGTAGTAGGCTATTAGTAATTAAGTTTTGGGGAACCAACAGTTATGTGCAGATTTTTGTACTTGTACCTCCTACATTTATACAAATTTTTTTAAAAAATTGTTATTTTAATAGATTTGGTTAACAAGAAAGGCACACTGAGGAGATTTAAGGTTTTAGGTATGCTTGTATTTACATATTCAATGCATAACTTATACATATTTAAGACATTATATGCTTTATAAATTATAACACATGCAATTTAATATATATTTTTTTTGTTTTTGAGACAGTCTTGCTCTGTTGCCCAGGCTAGAGTGCAGTGGCATGATTACTGTTCACTGCAGCCTTGATGTCCCGGACTCAAGCAATCCTTCCACCTCACCCTCTTGAGTGACTGGGAACACAGGTCCACGTACCACTACACCTGGCTCATGTTTTTTGTATTTTTAGTAGAGACGGGGTTTCATCATGTTGCCCAGGTTGGTCTCAATCTCCTGGGCTCAAGCGATCTGCCTGTCCCGACCTCCCAAAGTGATGGGATTACAGGCGTGAGCCACCGCCTATAGGCCAGGTGCCGTGGCTCATGCCTGTAATCCCAGCACTTTGGGAGGCAGAGGTGGGTGGATAACTTGAGGTCAGGAGTTTGAGACCAGCCTGGCCAACATGGCAAAATCCTGTCTTTACCAAAAATATAAAAAATTAGTCAAGTGTCGTGGCGCACACCTATATTCCCAGCTACTCAGGAGGCTGAGGCATGAAAATGGCTTGAACCCAGGAGGTAGAGGTTGCAGTGAGCCAAGACTGTGCCACTGCGCTCCAGCCTGGGCAACAGAGCGAGACTCTATCTCAAAAAAAAAGAAAAAAGAAATAATTTTATATATTTAATCCACACTTAACATTTTAAATTTAGATTTTTAGTAAAGCATTACAATTCAAAAAGAAAAGAGTACATTTTTTTTTTTTTTTTTAATCTGCTCGTAGCAGAAGGTCAAAAGCAACAAGAAACAATGAGAATGCTCTTTCCCCATTTTGGCACTGACATTGGACTTTATGAACAACTGCTGAGAGAATCATTTTAGCAGAGTATTTCCACTGAAATGTCAGCGTTCCTCGGTCATATAATTGGTGTAATGAGATATTATATTATAAACACAGCATCCTGCATTTCAGAAAAACCACAAAGTAGCTTCAGACGCTGTCCATGGGGAGCTCCAGGGAGTCCAGGTGGAAATGAGGTGGGGGAGATGAGTTTAAACTTATCATTCACAAGCTTTCATGTCTGAATGGTAGAAGTTACAAAGTGATATTGTTTTTATCCACACACATTACAAATTCAAGGAAGCCCTAGCTTTTTGGTAACAATGTAAGAGGTATAAGTGCAGTTTTCTTGCATGGATATATTTATTGCACAGTAGAGAAATCTGGGCTTTTAGTAAACCCACCAACTGAATAGTTAATATTGTACCCATTAAGTAATTTCTCATCCCTCACCCCCCCGACCCTCTGTGTCTTCATTGTCTGTTATTCCATTCTCTGTGTTCGTGTGTGCCCCATTATTCAGCTCGCACTCATAAGTGAGAACATGTGGTGTTTGACCTGAATTGTTTTACTTAAGATAATGGCCTCCAGTTCCATCTACGTTGCTGCAAAAGACACGATTTCCTTCTTTCTTCTGTATGGAATGAATGTGTTATATATTAAATTGCATGTGTTATAATTTATAAACCACATATAAATTGCCTTAAAGTATGTATAAATTATGCATTGAATATGTTAATATAAGCATACACTAAACCTTAAATCTCTTCAGTGTGTCCTTTATGTTAATCAAATCTATTAACATAGCAATTTTTAGGCCAGGCGCAGTGGCTCACGCCTGTAATCCCAGCACTTTGGGAGGCTAAGGTTGGTGGCTCACCTGAGGTCAGGAGTTCGAGACCAGCCTGGCCAACATGGTAAAACCCAGTCTCTACTAAAAATACAAAAATTAGCTGGGCATGGTGGTGGCGCCTGAAATCCTGGCTACTTGGGAGGCTGAGGCAGGAGAATCACTTGAACCTGGGAGGCAGATGTTGCAGTGAGCCAAGATAGCACCACTGCACTCCAGCCTGGGTGACAGAGCAAGACTCAGTCTCAAGAAAAAAAATTTTGTATAAATTTAGGAAGTACAAGTGCAGTGATGTTGCATGGGTATATTACACAGTGGTGGAGGAGGGCTTTTAGTGCATTGATCACCTGAATAATCTACATTGTACCTATAAGTAATTTCTCATCCGTCACCCTCCCATCTTTCCCAGTCTCCAGTGTTTATTATCTCACACTCTATGTCCATGTGTACACATTGTTTATCTCCTACTTATAAGTGACAACACGTGGTATTTGACATTTTGTTTCTGAGTCATTTCACTAAGGATAACGCCCCTCATTCCATCCATGTTACTTCAAAAGACATGGCTTCATTCTTCCTGTGGCTGAAGAGTAGTCCATTGTGTATTATATATATGCCACAGTTTCTTTATCTTCTCATCCACTGATGGACACTTCAGCTGGTTCCATGAATTTGTTATTGTGAATGGTGTTGTGATAAACACACGTATGCAGGTTATCTTTTGGCATGATTTTTTTCCCCTTTGGGTAGTGGGATTGTTGAATCAAATGGTACTTCTATGTTTAGTTCTTTGAGATGGCTCCATACTATTTTTCATAGAGGTTGTACTAATTTACATTCCTACCAACAGCATATAAGCTGACATTCCTCGAGGGTGTGTGTTTTTATAAGCTAGAAAGGCAATTGTGTGTTTGCTGAAAGGCCTCCCCAGGAGACATGGGCTTCCAACATCCCCGGAAACAGTAGGGTTTGTGTCTACACGAAAGTCAACGAGCCCTCTCTGGTGCTGCAGCTTGGACAGATTTAGGCATGAAGGGGCTGCAGTAATTTCCTCCAAGGTCAGCGTGTGATATGGAACAGAGCCAAGAATTTTCAGGGGGAAAGAATGATAAATGAACCCAGGTAATGGCTTTTGCCTTTGCACATAAATGGAAGGCAGGCCCAACACTCATGATAAGCACTGTGTGGTTAGGGGATTCTCAGGGATGAGAAAGGCCAGATGACCGGGTTCTGTTCTTTCCATCTGAGTGAGTTTTCTTCATCTGTCTAAGGCTGGAGGCATGTCCAAACCCACATGGATGAAGCCAACCTCAAGACTCAGGAAAAGAGTGAACCCAACTTGATCATGCATGTTTGCAAGTCAAGAGATCCTGGCTCTAAAATGAATTTTTCTAGTTGCCTCAAAGACTGTGAGCATCAGATAAGCTCAGTATTGGGCAAGCCATTATAAACGTTTCTGGTACAGAAATCTAAGGAGCTAGAGTAGGTGATAGCTTTATAAATATCTTGTTCCAAAATCACTTTATAGGGCCTGAATTAAGCTTGCTAGAAGGTCCCTATAATAGGCATGCGGTCCTGCGAATTTCCATCTCTGTTTTTCTCTTATGTTTTGCTGTGTGATCTTTGCTAAGTTTCTGTGCCTTCACTCTGTATGTGTGTGTGTGTGCATGTGTGAAATAATTGTTCGATTTCATTTACTTCACAGAACTTTGTTGAAGGTTAATGAAACAAGTTGAAAAGCATCTGCTAAAATTCTGAAACAATGAGTTTTAAATGAATGGGTCACTCTTACTATTTTGTTACAAATCTGCTAAGATGTGAGTCTAGTGTGATAAAGTAAGAAGAGTTGGGACTCCGTGAGCAATAATATATACAATAAAATGCGTTTATCAGATTAACTCTAGTGAATTTGGGATTGGCTGCTCGACCCAGGGAAGGAAAAGATACAGGGATCCCTCCTTCTGTCTTATGGGATGGGAAGGGACTATCTCATGGTAGGCCATAAATGATTATATAATGGAGGATCAACTTAACCAGGGCAGTTTTAGGAAAGCTGCTGCTATAGAGAAATGGAAAGAAACGGAAGATGGAGAGATAGAAAGAATTAGAGGATTTTTAAAATCAGTACCTTAAAGACCTTACAATGGGAAAGGGAAATGCTTTGTTCCTGAATCCAAGTGCCTAGGTCAGTTATATAAGGAAATTCAGGCATCATTTTACCCTGTTACATTAGGTCTCTGAAACTGCTGAGTCTTTGGCTGACATAGTTCTGAGTCCAAGTCACTGTTTGCCAATGATGATGATGATTGTGATGGTGATGATGATGATTTTGGTGATGGTGATGATGATGGTGGTGGTGATGCTGCTGATGACGATGGTGGTGGTTATGGTGATGACGCTGATGATAGTCATGGTGATGGTGGTGGTGATGATGATGATGATAGTGCTGGTGGTGGTGATGGTGATGATGATGGTGGTGGTGATGGTGATGATGATGGTGATAATAGTGCTGGTGGTGATGGTGATGATGACGATGTTGATGACAGTGATGGTGA
>NC_045456.1:20851814-20852303 GCF_002776525.5 Piliocolobus tephrosceles | reverse complement strand
TGATGGTGATGATGACGATGTTGATGACAGTGATGGTGACGATGGTGATGACAATGATAGTGAAGATAATGGTGGTGATGATGATGATGGTAGTATGGTGATAATGATGGTGGTGATGGTAGTGATGGTGATAATGATGGTGGTGATGGTGATGATAGTAATGGTGATGATGGTGATGATGATGATGATAGTGCTGGTGGTGATGATGGTGATGATGATGGTGGTGGTGATGGTGATGATCATGGTGATGATAGTGCTGGTGGTGATGGTGATGATGATGATGTTGATGACAGTGATGGTGATGACGGTGATGACGATGATGGTGAAGATAATGTTAGTGATGATGATGATGGTGGTGATGAGGATGATAATGATGATGGTAGTGATGGTGATAATGATGGTGGTGGTGGTGATGGTGATGATAGTAATGGTGATGATGATGATAGTGATGATGGTGGTGGTGATGGCGATGATAATGATGGTGATGAT
>NC_045456.1:20797738-20851804 GCF_002776525.5 Piliocolobus tephrosceles | reverse complement strand
ATAGTGATGATGGTGGTGGTGATGGCGATGATAATGATGGTGATGATAATGGTGGTGGTGATGGTCATGGTGATGAGGATGATGGTGGTGGTGATGGTGGTGATGATGATAGTAATGGTGATGATGGTGGTGGTGGTGATGGTAATGATGGTGATGATGATGGTGATGATGATAATGGTGGTAGTGATAATGATGATGGTGATAGTAATGATAATGATGATAATGTGATAATGATGGTGGTGATAATGATGGTGATGATGGTGATGGTGATGGTGATGATGATGATGGTGATGGTGATGATGGTGAGTTATGATGGTGATGGTAACGGTGATGATGGTGATGATGATAATGATGATTGGTAGGGTTGGCTTGTTACTTGTTTAGTTTCCACATTTGAAAAAGGGAGTCTGGATCTGATTGTTCTAATGTTTGGCCTCCCATCCTCCTGCCTTGCTCATCTTCAGGGTCCCTGGAGAAACATTCTGCCCCAGTGGCCACTGCTTGACAGATTCCACATGGGCCAGGCTTGTTTTAATGCTGAGGCCTGAAGAAAATAAAACTATTTTATATCAAAATATACTTCTTTGGCATATTTTGGGATGGCAGTGGGATGACAGTCAGAGGGCCAGCAAACAGAAGCAGCCCTGCAAAACTGTATTTAGTGGGGAGATTTGCACCTGTAGAGAATCTGCATTGATGTAACCAGGCCTCTTCTGAGGCCTTTCCTTGTCTGGGTCTAAAAAAGATGAACTTGTCTAATACTCTCAAGTTGGAATGAAACATTTGCCATTTATTCTCTCTGAGGGCTGTTACCTGTGAAGTTTCATCTACATAACATGACCCTCTTTGCTAGCCAGACCTCTTCTTCTCCCTCCCCCATAACCTGCCTGGCCATCATAACCTGATTCACCACCATAACCTGTTTTTGACCATGCTCTGAGCCCCCTTTCTTTCTGTAACTTCAAGATGGTGTATAAAAAAAAAAAAAAAAAAAAAAAAAAAAAGATGGTGTATAAGCTTCTACACTTCATTGGGGAATTGGGGTCATCACTCTGTGATTCTCCTCCATGTGTAAGTTAATATATTTGTATGCCTTTGCTCCTATTCATCTGCCCTTTGTTGATTTTTCAGTGAACCTTAACAGGGCAAAGGAGACGTTTTCCCTTGGACCCTACAGGCCCCAGCCAGGGAGAGGCCCTGGGCTCTTCCCAACGCCTCTTGACTCAGATGTAGCACCAAGCCCTGGGTCGTGAATCTTATTTTCCCAATGGTCCCTGGAGGAACCAGGGGATGCTACTCAAAGGATGGACTTAACTGGCCATAGGGCAACCTTTGGCCAAATGGCTCAGGAGATGGAAGGAAATTGGTGGGAAAAACTCTACTTTCCACCCCGGTTTGTCGGAACATCACAGGTGCACCATGATTCCAAAAGGTCTTCTCAAGAGACAACACAGAATTATCTACAAAGCCAGGGACAGCTCAGGGCACCCTCCCTTCCACTGGCTTTCTTGCCTTCTTTCCCAGCACTTTCCCCTCTTCCTTTATTCCTGTTTCCCTGAGATCAAAATCCCCACCACTTCCCCAAGGGTACTGTTTTCTAGAGAGGCCAGGCAGTGGCACAAATGAATAGTGGTCACTATCATAGGTCATAAGAATTAATTGAGATAACATACGCATAGTGCTTCTCACTATGTCTAATCCGTTGTAGGGTCTCCGGATCTGCGAGGCCATCAGAAGGATCTAGAATCTGTGTCTGAGAATCGTTTGGCTTTTGTGAGTTGTTTTCCGTAATCTTATTACATTCTAACAACAGCAAACAGTTAATAGAGCTGACAACTAAGGGAAGGTTGTTACAGGGACCATCTTGAACAGACAAAAATGATCTCCTGAGAATTCTATTCTAGCTATCTGAACAAGATGTGCCAGGTAGGAAAAAAGATACACAGAGAAGTACCTGAGGTGTCCAAGTGCATCCATGTTCAACTTGATGGTTGGATAATTTTAGCTCACACCAACACAGGTCATATGGTATCCATGAACATTATCCTGGAAGGAAATTGAAAAGCAGAAGGGCTGTGACTAGCATACTTTTTTAAGCTATTTGAAAGAGCTGATGGTAAACCATGTAGGTCTTGGCCAATAGACTGGGGTGGACAAAACCTCTTTATAGACAACGAGGCTCATGGCTCAGCACAAGGACTCCATGAGTCATTACAGAAGAGAAATTGGATGACACTGAAATAGTCTATTGATAGTAGCTGGGAAGGTCCCCACCACAGCTTACAAAATGCTGTGCTTCACTCCCACTCACTTCCAGGAATGTGTCTACTCTGGAAGAGAGAGAAGAATAAAAGCCAGGAAGAGGAAGGACGCCATATTTCACGTCCTGGAATCACTCAACACTGTGAACATTAATCCATGAAGTAAAACAAAACAGTACAAAAGATGACCGTATTCCTGTAGTTTAAAAATGTGTCTGAGCCATTGAGTAAATGCTTTTGATAAAAATTTTAGTCATTTGCCAATTGCTGACTAATCTGATAAAAAGGAAGCATTGTGAAGGAACATGCATAATCTAAAAAACAGTAGTATTGAAAAGAATCCAGACTATTCTTACCCTAATTTTTAAAAAGTATTAAAAATTATTTGAGAGGCGATGGAAAGATGGTCTTTGTATATTTATTTTGAAACTGCTACATTTGCAAACAGATCCTTCGGGCTCAAGGAAATAATAATAAAGCATTAAAAGCAATTCAATACCAGTCCCAAATTCAACTCACTTTAAGAGATATCAGTTAGGAATACAAATGCATCTGTTGTAGGAAAACTAATTCAGCACTATTTGCTTAGCAAATGATGTGATTGGCCCTAAACTGAAATTATTCAAAAAAATATATTTTAAGACCCAAATCTCTTTAAGTGCTTCGATGAATAAGAAATTTCGCAGAAGAACTGTGTTTTGGTTTGGCTGTGTCCCCACTCAAATCTCATCTTGAATTGTAGTTCCCACAATTCCCACGTGTCGTGGAAGGGACCTGGTGGGAAGTAATTGGATCATACACACGGGTCTTTCCCATGCTGCTCTTGTGATAGTGAATAAGTCTCACAAGATCTGATGGGTTTAAAGGAGGAGTTCCTCTTTCTTTATAAGTCCTCTCTCTTTATAAGTCCTCTCTCCTCTCTTTTTTGCCCATCACCATGTAAGAAGTCCCTTTGATCTTCCTTCATTTTCCACCATGATTGTGAGGCCTCCCCAGCCATGTGAAACTAAGTGCATTGGACATCTTTTTTCTTTATAAATTACCCACTCTTGGGTATGTCTTTATTAGCAGCATGAGAACGGACTAATACAAAATCATTCTACTCTAGGCTAAAGCTTCAATAACTGTTTAAGTCTAATATGAGAAGGCAGGACTGACAAGCCAAGTGATTTAGGAGAGGTCCACATTCTTCTTTCCATTTGGAGAGAAATGTAGTAATAACCACCCCCAAGTGAGTGCTGGGCATGGGTCAGGCTGGGGTTAATTGCATCACAGCAAGTATCACTTATTCTCATAGCCATTGGCAAGATGGGTATAGAGTTCCTGTTTTTCAGTTGATAAAACTTAACCATGAATGGGATACGTAAGTGTTCAAGATATGTGGCATCTCATAAGAAGCCAGTGTATGCAAATGCACATAGCAGAGAAAGATTATAGTCTCCTGGAATCTGAAAATGTTGTCCCAAGTATCCCTTTGATCCATGCCAGTGTAGGTATCCTTGAAGTTTCACCTTATCTTTTATTGATACTTATTTTATTTTAGATTCAGGAGGTACATGTGTAAGTTTCTGACCTGGGTATATTGCATGATGTTGAGGTTGCGGCTCCTAATGAACCCGTCATTCAGGTAGTGAGCCTGGTACCCAATAAGTACTTTTTCAACCCTTCTCTTCCTCTCTTCCTTCCCGCTTTTGGAATCCCCAGTGTCTACTGTTTCTATCTTTGTTTCCTTGTATACTCAATGTCTAGCTCCCAATTATAAGTGAGAACATGTGGTATTTGATTTTCTGCTGCTGTGTTAATTCACTTAGGATAATGGCCTTCAGCTCCACCCATGTTTCTGCAAAGGACATGATTTCATTCTTTATCACAACTGTGTAGTATTCCATGGTGTATATGTACCAAATGTTCTTTATCCAGTCCACCATTGATGGGCCCTTAGGTTGACTCCATGTTTTTGCTATTGTGAATAGTGCTGCAAAGAACATAAAATTGCATGTGTGTCTCTGGTAGAATGATTTATTTTCCTTTGGGTGGCTACCCAGTAATGAAATTCCTGGGTGGAATGATAGTTCCATTTCTAAATCTTTGAGAAATTTCCAAACTGCTTCCCACCGGGGCTTAACTAATTTACATTCCCACCAGCAGTGTGTAAGTGTTTCCTTTCCTCTGCAGCCACACCAGCATCTGTTGTTTTTTCATTTTTTAAAGCCATTCTTGCTGGTGTGAGATGCTATCTCGTTGTGGTTTTGATTTTCACTTCTCTAATGATCAGTGATGTCATGCTTGTTTTCATATGATTGTTGGATTCATGTATGTCTTCTTTTGAAATCTGTATGTTCATGTCCTTTGCTGACTTTTTAATGGATTATTTGTTTTGGGTTTTTTTTTCTTGTTGACTTGTTTAAGTTCCTTATAGATTCTGGATATTAGTCCTTTGTCCACTGTGTACTTTGCAAATGTTTTCCCCATTCTGTAGGTTTTCTTCTTACTCTGTTGATAATTTATTTTGCTGTTTCACCTTATCTTAAATATGCACCATGCATACTTCATGTCTTACGATGTATCTGTTGGATTAAACACTTACCGTGCAGTGAATTGGCTCTAGAAGGAAGTTCCCTCCTTGGTCTTGAAGGCTTGGGGGCTGCAGCCCATTCTATCTCTGGGGCATGTTTGTAGGTGGGTGAGTGAAGGTGAGACATGGACCCACATCCCAGAAAGTCAATGTAAAGGAGCTGCTCACCAAAGTCGGTCAATGGAATCTAACGATGTAAGGAGGCCTTTCCCTGAGCATGGAGCATAAGTTGAGTTTCCCCGCTGACTTTTTTCTGCTCCTCCCTTTGCTGGTATGAACAGAGGCTGACAAAGACTGGGTTGGAAGTGCTAAAAGAGAAAAATGCAAGCATTCTGTTGGTTTCATTTGGAATTTGTCGAATAATTTTTCCACTCTCCCATAATAACTACAAAAGCAAGGGTTGCATTTTTTTCTTGATGGAGACAAAATTAAAAAGTGCATATTTCAGTGTGTCTGCATGAACCTGACATCCCAATGCAGATGATAGCTTTTTGGAAGGAAAAATATCTCCATCTTCTGTTACAGAGTTAATTATGTGCCCCGAAAATGTCCATGCTGAAGCCCTAAGTCTCAGTATCTTAGAATGTGATTTTATTTGGAGACAGGGTATTTAAAAAGATAGTTATGGTACAATGAGGTCATTATGAATGGCCCTAATCCAATAAGACTAGAGCTCCCATAAGAAGAGGAGATTTGGACACAGACCTGCACAGAGGGAGGACCATGTGAGCACACAGGGAGAAGATGGTGTCTGCAAGCTAAGGAGAGAGGCCTCAGGCGGAACCAGCACTTCCCACACCTTGATCTCAGACTTTCAGCCTCCAGGACAGTGGGGAAATAAATTTCTGTTGTTCAAGCCACCCAGTCTGTGGCTCTTTGTCATGGCAGCCCTAGGAGATGAATACAGCCCCTTATAAGCAGCAACTTCCTGTGCATCCTGCTTAAATTTCCACCAATCCTGCACACACACACACACACACACCCCTAATGGAAGCGGCTGTTAATGCATTTTTGGCTCAATATTTAACTCTCAGGACACATGTACTTGGCCAACTTCAACACCACCCAGGACTCTTCACTCCTGTGCAACAGGCTCTGGTCCCATGATTCTCACCTTCTCCAAAGCCCTCTGGGTAGGAATAATTCTCTCACCATCTTCCACTCAGTTTTCTCCTTGAAGTTCCCAAAATATCCCTGATTTATTGGCCCTGCTTGTCTCCCCGGGAGAAAAAATTGGTCACCGCCAAAGAAAACAGCCTTGGTAGGACTTCCTGACAACACCTTCAAGTGCGTTTTCATTCTGCAACATTTAGTCATCAGCTAACTGCTCCAGACAAAAGGAGGGCACTTTTGAATGAAAATAACAAATATGTAAAGAGTAGAAAAGGTATCAGAAAAGTCATGTGGCTGGACACAGTGGCTCACATCTGTAATCCCAGCACTTTGGGAGGCCAAGGCAGGCAGATCACCTGAGGTCAGGAGTTCAAGACCAGCCTGACCAACACGGTGAAACCCCATATCTACTAAACAAAAATTAGTCAGGTGTGGTGGTGCGCACCTGTAATCCCAGATACTCAGGAGGCTGAGGCAGGAGAATCGCTTGAACCCAGGAGGCAGAGGCTGCAGTGAGCTGAAATCGTGCCACTGTACTCCAGCCTGGAAGACAGAATGAGACTCCATCTCAAAAAAATAAAGAAGAAGACGAAAAGATAAGAAAAGTAATGTATCTTCTCTCTGGGGGGGGGGGGGGGGTGGAAATGCATGTATGCGTGTGTGCGTGCGTGCGTGTGTGTGCACACATACTCAGTTAGAAGACAAGCATAGACCCATTGTAGGGGAAGGAGAATATCACTGAAACCTGGGAGGAATCATCTGTAGTGTAGTGTGCTGTGTTACATTGTGTTATCTTGTTCATTGCATTATATTTTGCATTTTATTGTATTGCATTGACTTGTTAAAGCTTAGTATTGTCCTTAACACGTGGAAGAAAAAGCAATGGGTGGATTTAACTCTCTCTCTCTCTTTCACTCTCACAGGCACACACACACATGCACACACACACATATACACGTAATGAACACTCAATTGTTCCATAACACTTGTTTGGAAAACACAAATGGGTTCCAATGCAATTGACATATGAGGGCACACTTGAACATACTGCACATTTTGCGTTGGATTTTGCATAATCTTCTCCACACACAAAAAAGTAAGACAACAACAACAACAACAAAACCCACAGGTGAGCAAAGAGAATTGCATCACCAGAAAGCTTCCCCTGAATAAAGAAAAAGCACACACATCCACACCTCAAACATATACCCACTTCCTCAGTTTACAAGTGTCTTAGGAGCAGCATGCACCCATTCCCAACCAGGGTGAAAACTGCTCATCCATTTTTCTGCCTTTTACTGCATTCAGGCCGCTATACCAACATACCACAGTCTGGGTGGTTTAAACAACAGACGTTTACTGGTCACAGTTCTGCAGGCTGGAAGTTCAAGATCACTGTGTGGCAGATTCAGTGTCTGGGGAGGACTGGCTTTTTGGTTCATAGATGGTGCTTTCTTGCTTTGTCCCCACGTGGTGGAAGGGACAAGGAGCTCTCTGGGTCTTTTTTATAAGGGCATTAATCCCATCCACGAGGCTTCACCCTCACGAGCTCATCACTTCCCAAAGAGCCCACCTCCTAACACCAGCACCTTGGGGTGAGGGTTTCAATACAGGAACTGTGGGGGTGATATCAACATTTGGACCATAGCACTGCCTTCCTCAACTTTACAGTATCTCTCCCAAGTGGCTACCTTTCTGAGGCCCATGTGCAACAGCCAACATCAGGTCTTTTTCTGAGTAAGGTCTGCTGACGTACATTGTAACATTTACATATGCCTTAACAATGTAGCACATGCAAAACTATGTTACAATTTTAACAGTCTTTTATCTCCTTGTTTATTTATTTATTTTTCTTTTTCTTTTTGAGAGAGGGTCTTGCTCTGTCACCCAGACTGAAGTGCAGTGGTGTGATCTCAGCTCACTGCAGCTTCGACCTACTGGGCTCAGATGATCCTCCCACCTCTGCCTCCTGAGTAGTAGGGACTACAGGTGTGCACCAATATGCCTGGCTAATTTCATGTATTTTTGTAGAGACAGGGTTTTGCTAAGTTGCCCAGGCTGGTCTCAAACTCCTGGGTTCAAGTGATCAACTCGCCTCAGCCTCCCAAAGTGCTGGGATGCCACTGCACCAAGCCCTATTTGTTCATTTTTAATTGACAAATTGTATATTATTTGCATCAGTGATAACATATTTGAGGGCTGCGCCGCACCATGGTTTTTCCACAAGCCCTGTGGTTATTATTGAGTGTTTTTTGCATAGCACAGTGATTTAGGGGAATACATCTGTCTCCTTAATGCAGAATGGACTATAATTAATGAGGGAAGAAAAAGAGTGGGATTGAGTTTCTAGATCCATCTTGAGAGCACGGTGTGTTCAGACCCGCCTTGCAGACTCAGCTGTGGTTCTTCCGTCATGACCTTAACGAGGAAAGAGAACAAGTCCTGACTGAGTTCCCTAGTTCCCTTTCAGATTGTGTGGGCCCTTGAGCTGTTCTCTTCAGAACCAGGGCTGAGTATGTCTAAGCATGTTTGGGAAGATGATTTAAAGCAGGTGCTCTCAATCAGGTGTGGTTTATTTAATTTTAATAGGTATTGGTGAGCAGGTGGTGTTTGGTTACATGGATAAGTTCTTTAGTGGTGATTTCTGAGATTTTGGTGCACTCGTCACCCAAGCAGTGTACACTGTACCCAATGTGTCATCTTTGATCCCTCACCCCACTCCCACCCTTTCCCCTGAGTCGCCAAAGTCCATTGTATCATTCCTATGCTTTTGCGTCCTCATAGCTTAGCTCCCGCTTATGAGTGAGAACATATCATCTTTGGTTTTCCATTCCTGAGTTACTTCACTTAGAATAATGGTCTCCAGTTCCATCCAGGTTGCTGCAAATGCCATTATTTCATTCCTTTTTATGACTGAGTAGTATTTAATGGTATAGATATATCACATTTTCTTTATCCACCTGTTGATTGATGGGCATTTGGGTTGGTTCCATATTTTTGCAATTGCAAATGGTGCTGCTATAAACATGTGTGGGCAAGTCTTTTTCATATAATGCCTTCTTTTCCTCTGGGTAGATACCCAGGAGTGGGATTGCTGGATCAAATGGTAGATCTACTTTTTGTTCTTTAAGGAATCTCCACATTGTTTTCCATAGTGGGTGTAGTTCATTTAAAGCTGGTGGGATAAATGAGGCGTGATCTATTTACAGCATGTGGGGTCAATCAGGTGTCATTTATTTAGAGCATTAGGGTCAATTAGATGTGATCTATTTAAAAGAGGTGGGATAAATCTGGTGTGGTTCCAAGAACATGGGATAAATCAGATGCGGCCAATTTAAAGCAGGTAGGCTTCATCAGTTGTGGTTGATTTACAACATGTGGGGGTCAATTGGGTGTGGCCTTTAAACCAGGTGTGTACCAATCAGGCATGGTCTATTTAAAGCAAGTGGGATTGAACAGATGTGGTTTATTTAGAGCACGTAGAGTCAGGTATGGATGAATTAAAGCAGGTGAGATAAAGCAGGCATGGTCTATTGAAAGCAGTGGGATTGATCAGATGTGTCTACATAAACCAGGCAGGGTCAATCGGGTGTGGTGTATTTAAAGCAGGTGCAATCATTGAGCTGTGGCTTATTCAAAGTAGGCAGGGTCGATCAGGGATGGTGTATTTAAAGCAGGTGGGATTACTCAGTTGTGGTTGATGTAGAGTTTATGTAGACTCAATCAGCTATGGATGATTTAAAGTGATGCGATAAAGCAGGCATGGTCTAAAGCAGGTGAGATAAAGCAGGCGTGGTCTATTGAAAGCAGTGGGATCGATCAGATGTGTCTGCATAAAGCAGGCAGAATCAATCAGGTGTGGCATATTGATGGAATCACTGAGATGTGGACTCTTCAAAGCAGGCAGGGTCAGTCAGGCATGGTCCACTTAAAGCAGACGGGATTGATCAGGTGTGGTTTATTTAGAGCATGTAGAGTCAATCAGGTATGGCTGATTTAAAGCAGGTGGGATTGATCGGGCGTGGTTTATGTAGAGCATGTAGTCAATCAGGTATGGGTGATTTCAAGCAGATGTGGTCTACATTAAGCAGGCAAGACAATTAGGTATGCTCTAAACAAGGTGAGCTAAAGAAGGCGTGGTGTATTTAAAGCAGGTGAAATAAAGCAGGTGTGGTCTGTTGAAAGTAGTGAGATTGATCAACTGTGTCTACATAATGCAGGCAGGGTTAATCAGGTGCAGTGTATTGAAAGCAGGTGGAATCTGTGATGAGGCCTATTCAAAGCAGGCAGGGTCAATCAGGTGTGCTCTATTTAAAGCAGGTGGGATTAATCAGGTGTAGTTTATGTAGAGCACGTAGAGTCAATCAGGTATGGGTGATCTAAAGCACGTGGACTAAGATAAAGCCGTGTGGAATACATAGAGGGCAGGGTCAATCAGGTGTGCTCTATTTAAAGCAGGTGGTACAGATCAGGTGTGGTCAATTTAGAGCAGGTAGGTTCATAGAGAGATTTCTGGCCCAGAAACAGGGATGAGGTGTATCCTGCTCCCAGCTCTGCATAACTGATAAAAATCCATCCAATCTCTAGGCCGCACAGATCTGTCCGTACTCCTAGAAGATTTGACTCAGTGGCCTACACAAAAGCCACCAGCCCTAGTTGAGCTCTGAAATTCTCTTCTCTCCAGAGCAGCTCCTCCTCCTCCTAAATCCACTTCTGCTCAGACCTTGGCCTCCACACCCGAGATCTCTCTTCTTCCATGCAAATAACTATTTTGTTTTCGGAAAAGGAAATACTTGAGTACACTGTTGTGGTGGTGGCTTCTCTTCTACAGGCATAAACACGATTTCTTCTTGATGAAGACTTCTCCCTGCGAATGTGTGAAGCTGATTTCAGATGAGTGCAGAGTGTGTTTAATTAAGGTGCTTCCTTTCCTGGCCAGCAAGCGGGATCCAGGAGCCATGTGAGGTAGCTCGCTGGCCGGGCTCTCATCTCCCTCCCAAGCAGAGGGATGTCTGCAGCCAGGAAAGCTTGGGAAAAAGGCTCTGTCTACCGCCAGGGATGAGGCTTCCTGCCGGAGTCTGAACCGACTGTGGACACCACATGGGAGACGGATCACGGTGGCATGTGAGTAGCATCATGGCCGCTTTCCACGCTGCAGCTTGGAGTGGTCCTTGTTTAGATTCCTTTAGGGAGGTTCCAGAAGGAGCTGGACGCTGTAGTGCGGTTGTGTGTCCAGTGGGCTTGCTGGATGATGGTGTGGAGGGCCATAGAAGAGCCTTATGTTTTCCAGGTAGAGAATGAGTTTGAAAGCCAGGTAGGGGGTGACTCCTTCAGAAAAGGGGAGACAGGGTCTCTGATGGTCACAGGGCTGGGTGTATCAGCGGCATGTGGGATCCAGTTCATGTAAGGATAGACACGGCTGTATGTAGGTCTGAAGACTCTGAAAGTACTGTTCCCCTTAGCAAAGATGGTGAGTGGCTGGGTGTGGGTGTCTGTGTGCCTCAGTGTCTGCACACTGTATACACACATGTGTGTATATGTATAGAATGTATTCTGTATGTCTGTATATGCCCCTGTATGTCTCTGAGCATGTATGCATCCTGTGTGTGTCTGCATGAATGCACATGTGTGTATTGTATGTATTCATGTATCAGTGTGCATTGTGATAGGTGTGCTGTGTTTTGCGTATGTCTCTGTATATGCATGTGTGTATGAGAATGTGCACATATGTTCTGTGTGTGTGTTTGTGCATATATAGATGCCTGTGTGTGCCTGTGTGTCTGAGTGTTTGTGTCTGCATGTGTGTCTGTGTGTATGTGTCTGTGTCCTGTGTATTTATGTGTACACATGTATGTATGTATTTGTGTTTATGTATTCATGTGTGCCTGTGGGTGAGTATGCATTGTGATAGTGTACTGTGTGTTTTATGTGTGTCTGTGTGTATGCCTGTATGTGTGGATGAGTATGCATATGTGTTCTACGTATGTCTGGTTTTGCATATGTGTCTGTATATGCATGTGTGTATATATGTCTCTGCATGTGTTTGTATACGTGTGTATATGTAAGTATGTGTATTTCTGTGTGTTTATAGATACCGGTGTGTGTGTGCCTGGGTATGTCTGTGTCTCTGTGCATGCATGTGTGTGTGTTTGTATATGTGTGTATATGTAAGTCTTTGCATGTCTGTGTGTGTATAGATATCTGTGTGTGTGCCTGGGCATGTCCGAGTGTGTCTGTGTGTGTGTGTGTGTTTGCATATGTGTCTGTATATGTAAGTCCGTGCACATCTGTCTGTGTGTGTATAGATACCTGTGTGTGTGTGTGTGCCAGGGCATGTTGGAGTGTCTCTGTGTGTGTGCATGTGCATGCATCAGTGGCTGGGCTTTCACTCTACCCTGGGCTACTGTGATGAAACTTGTGGCTGGATTCCATGTGCACTTGCCCTGCTTATCCCTGGAACCCATAGGAAGAAACACAAGAGGAGGCAGATGCTTGCAGATCAGCGTTACCCTGCCAACGAGTGAGCCCCAGGAGATGACAGGAGTAACCACATGCAAGGCAGTTCTTAACCTCTAACGCTTGAGTTGCTGGGACATGCAGTCCAGCTAGACAAACGCTGCCTTGCCCACAAGGCATTTTCTTAGTGATGCTCTGTGCCTGGAGGGATCTGTCTCAGGCAGGCACCTGCACATGAGCCCAGCACTCCAGGAGGATGCACAGGTCTGCAAGGCATGGTCCAAATTCCATAACTCAGGACTTCCTAGAAGGATTTAAGGAGGCAGAGGAGTTTGGCTGGTTTGTTGTTTTCATGACTCAACCCACCCATTTTACCAGCAATCAAGATGAGCATGGATTCTCACTGCACCTGCTCAGCAGAGAGGGCGGCATCCAAACCAGTGGATCTGCAACAACAGCCTCAGCATCACCTACGCTTGTAGAGTTTCTGCTGAGAAGTCCACTGTTAGTCTGATGGGCTTCCCTTTGTAGGTGACCTGGCCTTTCTCTCTGGCTACCCTTAACATTTTTTCTTCATTTCAACCTTGGAGAATCTGATGATTATGTGTCTTGGGGTTGATCTTCTCATGCAGTATCCTAATGATGTTCTCTGTATTTCCTGAATTTGCATGTTGGCCTGTTTTCTAGGTTGAGGAAGTTCTCCTGGATAATATCCTGAAGTGTGTTTTCCAGCTTGTTTCCATTCTCCCCATCTCCTTCTGGTACTCCAATCAGTCCTAGGTTCAGTCTTTTTATGAAGTCCCATATTTCTTGGAGGCTTCATTTATTCCTTTTAACTCTCTTTTCTCTATTCTTGTGTGCATGTCTTATTTCAGTAAGACGGTCTTCAAACTCTGATATTCTTCTGCTTAGTTGATTCAGCTGTTGATACTTGGGTATGCTTCATGAAGTTCTTGTGCTGTGTTTTTCAGCCCCATTAGGTCATTTATGTTCCTCTCTAAACTGGTTATTCTAGTTAGCAATTCACCTAAACTTTTATCAATGTTCTTAGCTTCTTTGCATTGGGTTATAACGTGCTTTTTTTTTTTTTTTTTTTTTTTTTAGCTCAGTGTAGTTTTTTATTACCCATCTCCTGAAGCCTACTTCTGTTAATTCATCCATCTGATCCTCTGTCCAGTTCTGTGTCCTTGATGGAGAGACGTTGTGATCATTTGGAGGAGAAGATGCACTCTGGCCTTTTGGGTTTTCAGGCCGTCTAGCCTCCCTGGCTCCACCAGGGGAAAATCACAGCCTGGAGCTATAGAAATGGGTGCCACCCTTCCCCTGCCCAGGGAACTTAGCATGTTAGGCAGTTTCGAATCCCAGTGCTGGCTGTGCCCCTCCCCCAAAGAGCTCAAAGGGCTTAGACAGCAGGCAGCCGCAGCTGGTGCTGGTCGCCCTTCCTCCCAGGAGTTGGGTAGGCTTAAGCAGATTCCAGCTGAGAGGCTGTAAGAATCTGCCTGTTCTGGGGTTGGGACGCTAGGTCGCGGTGGCATGGGCTCATGAGTGGGGTCTTCCGATCCAAGGGTTGCATAGCTTCGTGGAGAAAGCAGTCTTCCCGGCTGGGTAGCAGGCTCACTCACCGCTGCCCTTGGCTGACGGGAGCGGGTTCCCCTTCCCTGTGTGGCTCTCAGGTGGGCCACCGCACCGCACTATTCTTCCTTCTCTCCGTGGGTCACACCGGCCTTCTAGTCAGTTTTCATGAGAGAACCTGGATGCCTTGGTTGCCGGTGAAGGATTCGCATGCTTTTTATGGTTTTCTCCGTGGCAGCCTCTGAACGCGGCAGCTTCTAGTGGGACATCTTGGCCCCGCCCCCGCATCTTTCTTTAATGAAACGCTCGTGCGATTGGAAGCTGAGACCATTTAGAAACATTCTTTCCTAATGTGGACGTGAAAAGTCGTGTAAAGCCTGTCATTTTATTCCTTGAGTGATTGCTGAGCGTGAGGTAGGGTTGGGTGGTGGTTTCACTAAATACTTATGGTAAGGACGATTTAGGATTGGGAGTTGCACCAAGGGCACCCCTTGTTCTTCGACCTTAGGATTCGGATGGACTTACACCACAGGTGTATTAGTCCGTTTTCATGCTGCTGATAAAGACATAACCCGAGACTGGGAAATGTATAAAGAAAAAGAGGTTTAATGGACTCAAAATTCCATGTAGCTGGGGAGGCCTCACAATCATGGCAGAAGGCGATAGGCACATCTTACATGGCAGCAGGCAAGCAAGAATGAGAGCCAAGCAAAAGGGGTTCCCCTTACAACACCATCAGATCTCATGAGACTTATTCACTACCAAGAGAACAGTCTGGGGGAAACTGCCCTCATGATTCAATTATCTGCCACCAGGTCCCTCCTATAACACATGGGAATTATATTGCAGCTACAATTCAAGATGAGATTTGGGTGGGGACACAAACAAGCCATATCAACCAGTTTATCTAGATACTCAACTTGTAGAATATGGTGGGTGGGACTTACCTCCATAATCACGTGAGCCAATTCCCATAATAAATATCATCTGAATCTATAGTTATAGCTGTCTGTCCTATTGCTTCTGTTTTTCTGGAGAACTCTAACAAATATATGCCTTATCAGATATATGATTGGCAAATATATCTTTTCATTCTGTGGTTTGTTTTCTCACCCTTTTGCTTGTGTCTTCTGATGAACAAAGGTTGTTGTTGTTTTTGGTGCAGTCCAGTTTACCTGGGGTTTTTTTTTTTTTTTTTTTTTTTTTTATTTCTTTTGTTGCCTGTGTCTTTGGTGGCATGGCCAACAAATTGTCATAAGTTTCCAAAACTTTTTCTAGACCATCTAATGTACATGCAGAGTGGAAAACACGAGATCTGGTTGGGCCTTTCTCTGCTCAGGATTTTCTGGACACAGTCAGCCATCCAGACAGCTGAGTGCAATGGCGCCTTTGCCCTGTCTGTACCTCTGCAGAAGGTGGGCCCCTGCCAAGAAGACTGCATTTTCTAGGAGTGCGAGAGACAAGCCAATTTGGCAAAAGCACACAAGTGAAGTCAGTGGCTTTCTCCAGCCGACCATCTCCACTGGTGTTGCTGGCTGGCCCTTCACATCCAAGTGGCTTCACCAGTAATATCCTAAGAATAGCCCAATACATTAACCGTCAACGATGCCAAACTTTCCAAGGCTCACTTTGAGAAAATTTCCTGTTTTTTCGTTATCTTTTCCAATTTTTTTTTCTCAAAAAAAAGTTTGTCAATCTGGCCTCCCGATGAGAGTCTCCTTGTAGCTGCAGGAGGTCACATTCAGAAAGTATGTGCCTGCAAAAATAACATTTTTCAAGAAGGTGCTTTTTTTTTTCTTCTCCAGATGGTGACATGTGGAGAATTTTCAGGGATGCTACAAACACCCCATCAGAGGGCTTTGGGGGGGGGACAGTGACAGATAAAACCAGTAAAGGATCTAAGATACCCTCCCAAATGTCCACAGACAGGGCAGTTTCTCATCCCCACGGCTTTCAGCTTTCGCCTGCAGGTTCCAGACCGCTGACGTCAGCCCCTGGAAGGATTGAGGCACAGCTGTCTGCCCAGAGTCCCAGAGCACAGCACAGACATCTTCCAGGATTATAAATCAAGCAGTATGTCGGCAGTTCTCATGCCTAATACCTGCACCGGCTGCTTCTATGGGCCCAGGGAAGGACTTATTTCTCTGCTATGCTTTTATGGATGATTTCCTGGTTGTGGCAAGGGCTTCTGATGCATGTATTCCTCAGTTGCCCTAACCAGATAGATGCTTCAGGCACAATAGTTATCACAATGACATTTGTATTAGTGTGTTCTCACACTACTAATAAAGACATACTGGGTAAGTTATAAAGAAAAAGAGGCTTAATGGACTCACAATTTCACATGGCTGGGGAGATCTCACAATTACAGCAGAAGGTGAAGGACACAAAGGCACATCTTACATGGTGGCAGGCAAAAGAGCTTGTTCAGGGGAATTCCACCTTATAAAACCATCAGATCCCATGAGACTTATTCACTATCATGGGAACAGCACAAGGAAGACCCACTCCCATGATTCAGTTACCTCCCAATGTCTCCCACCCACAACATGTGAAAATTGTGGGAGCTATGATTCAAGATGAGATTTAGGTGGGGACACAGCCAAACCATATCAATATTTTTCCTGTTCTAATCCTTAGAGAGACAAATTGTCTTTCCCTGAAACCTATCTCTGGGGAGAGAGTGTATTCATAATAAAATCTATACTATTCTGGGGGAGACAACCATCCATTCACCTCCTGGCTTGGACTTTAACCATATGTAAAATTTGTAAGCATGGAACTTTCTCAGAGGTTTCAAGAATCTGTATGTGTTTATGTGTGTATTTGAGACACAGGATATGCTTGTGAGCTACGTTCACTGGGGTATCAGTGAAAGTATCCAATAAAATGTTCATGTTCTCAAAAGAAACCCTTTGCCATTTTCTATCATGTCCCATTGATAGATGCAAAACACAGATGTGGATGTGTTTGTTGAATGCATTTTGGAACTTGATCTTTAGGTATAAAAGCAACCTCAAACTTACCAGTCAGAATTTTAGCTTGGTGAACTTTTTTTCTGTTGAAAGCCTGTTTGATGGTGTGTTGTAACTCAGGACTGATTTTAACATTAACCTCTATGTCTTATTTCACCCATTCAAAACTCTGTTACCAACATAAAAACAACTGCCATTTAGATGCACGATTTACTCTATAAAGAATGGATGTTCTAATGAGCTGGATCTCTGCATTCTTGTTGGGAACTGCAGTTTACAGAGTGAGAAAGAATGCGGAAGAAAATGGAGGTGAGAGGAAAGAGAGGATTGTTTTGGAGGGCACACACAGACACAGGTACATGTACAAGCAGACACAGACACATGCATACATTTATACAGAAACATGCATACATACAACATGCATGCACATATATACACACAAACACATGCATAAACTTAGAAACGAATGCATACATAAATTTGTATGCATGCACATATATACACACAAACACATGCATACATAAACTCAAGCAGAAACCCATGCATACATACACCTGCATGCATGCACATGTATATGCACACATGCACACACTCATGTGGAAACCCATGCATACATACAACAGCATGCATGCACATATATACAAGTGCATACATGCATGTGCTCATGCAGAAACTGCATGCATGCACATATACACACAAACACATGCATATATAAACTCATACAGAAGCTCATACATATATATACCTGCATGAATGTATATACATGCACACAAACACATGCATTTGTAATACAGAAACCCATGCACTCGTACACAGAAACACGTGTGCATATACAAACACATACATAATACATTTATGCAGAAATGCATGCATTTGTGCATCTACACATACAAACATGAACACACAGAAACGTGTGTACACAAATTCATACAGAATACATACATACAGACACGTAGACATACAGAGTCTCAAGGTGAGTCACCCAAGTCAGAGCCAGATTGGGGACATGGCTGAGACTCAAAGGGACCATATGGGTGGCAATGGAGCCATGATCAGGTTAAAACCCCAGGTACACAGGCTGCAGGCTCCAGCCCCAGTGCCAGCAGCATGCAGGTGAATGAAGGCAGACTAGGCTCAAGCAGCAGCCCAGCTATTCTTCTGCTGAGCCTCCCTTAACTCAAGTCCTTCTCTCCATGGCTAGGAAGTATTTTGCTCCCCACATTTCACTTCCAGACCTCAGCTTGAAGAAGCTCTTGGTGATGATGGCTGAGGGCAAGACATGAAGAACAGGCCATGCATTTCCTCAGAAGGAACCATGAACCTATGGACACACCAAGGGGATCTCTGGTTTGCACTGAATTTACTCCACCCCATTCTTCCAGCTGAGTGGGAGATTTGCAGCCCTTCAGATTAGCGAACAGATACTAAGTGTGCACATTTTGCAGTTTGCAATGCCTGAAAGTGAGTTCAGTAACCTTTGACATCCAACCAATCAGGGTGGTCCAGGAAGGACAGTTGTGGTCCAGGAAGGACAGCTAATGTTAACAGTGACTAACAGTGACCACCAAGGGCTCTATCCAATTGCATTTGCAAATTCAGTTTTTATCTCACTACCATAAATGTGCACCACTGTAACCATTTGTGTTATAACTAAATCAGTACCTTTTCTATTTTAATTTTTATTGAGCTCTGACTAGGTGGTGAAATACTAAACTAGCCCATATGCCCACCTGGAAAAGAGCCCAGTGCTGGCAAAAGAGTAAGCTCATTTGTAGGACTGCATTCTACATTTCATTCATGTGGAAAAAAAAAAAAAAAAAATACTGAAAACATAAAACTCAAGAAGGACCACCTGATACAGTTGATTATTTTCTTTTTCTTTTTTTTTTTATTACTTTTGAGAAATATTTCACCAAACCATTTATTAGACTAATTAATGGAAGGTGGGGAGCCCTACCTTCAACACACAGAATGCTGGCTGTTGGATATGTCCATCTGTTCAGGTCTGAATGTTTCTGTCCCTTCCCTCCAAATCCATATGACAAAGCTCTAACTGCCAGTGTGGGTGTATTTGGAATAATGTCTGTTAAAAGAAAAACCTTAGACAAATTAAATTTAACAGGATAATTGAGCAAAGAATGATTCCCAAATTAGGAAGACCCCCCCCACCCCGCAAAACCAGAATAGGTTCAATCTCTGGTACTATGGCATGGTCAAAGATTTATGGACAGAAAAATGAAAGTGAGGTACAGAAACAGCTGGATTGATTACAGCTTGGCATTTACCTTATTTGAACACAGTTTGTACCATTGGCCACCTTTGATTTGTCAAAACTTGATGGTTGGCACAGGAGTGGATTCCAGTCCATTTGCATGTTTGCACATCCACTTAGGTTACAGTGCACTGTGTGCAGAGAAACTTTGAGGCTGAACTTAAAAAATGGGAGGAGGCAGCTTTAGGTAAACTTAATTTAACAGGATGTAATTAAGATTCAATGATATTATGGTTTGGATGTGTCCCCACCCAAATCTCATCTTGAACTATAGCTCCCATAATCCCCATGTCATGGGAGGGACCCAGTGGGAGGTAATTGAATCATGAAGGCGAATCTTTCCCATGCTGTTCTTGTGGTAGTGAATAAGTCTCACAAGATCTGATGGTTCTGTAAATAAGCGTTCCCCTGCACATGCTCTCTTGGCTGCTGCCATGTAAGATGTGACTTTGCTCCTCCTTGGCTCCTGCCATGATTGTGAGGCCTCCCCAGCGATGTGGAACTGTGAGTCCATTAAACCTCTTTTTCTTTATAAATTACTCAGTCTCAGGTATGTCTTTATTGGCAGCATGAGAACAGACTAATACCGATGTCATAAGGATGGAGACCTGATCCGATAGGATTAGTGTCCTTATAAGAAGATACTCTGGGGAGTTCACTCTCTCTCTATCTCTCTGTATATATCTTTCTCTCCCTCCATTCCTTCCTCCCTCACTCTGTCCATCTCACCCTCTCCACCATGTGAGGATCCAGCAAGGAGGCACTGTCTGTGAACCAAGAACCAAGTCCTCACCAGACACTGAATTAGCCATGCCTTGGTCTTCGACCTCCAGCCTTCAGAACTGTGAGAAATAATTGTGGTCTAAGCCCCCCAGGCTATCACACTTTGTTGAGCATTCTGAGCTAAGAGACCATCTCTGGGTGTCTAACCCTTCACTTATCTATTCCTGGGTCAAATGGATCATACAATCTGCAAAATGGTTGTGTGATAGGCCTCCAAAGGAAGCGACTGGACATCGGCCAGCTGAAGAGGTCGGCCAGAGGATCCTACTATGGTCGTTAAGGTACAGCTCCCACTTCCCATCCCCAGGACCCAGAGGAAGCTCATGGGTACATGTGTAGGCAGCGTTTTATATTCTTCAGCATTTATTTTTGCCAAGATGGCAGAAGGGACGTGGGAAACAATTTGTTCCTCACTGATTTCTTCTGTGTAGGCTATGGGGTGAGTAATGCTCCCTGAGTGTGTACACCTGTGTGGGCCCAGCCAGCCCTGCTACTAGCAGCAGTGTAGCCTCGTAGGGGAAGGGCTCATGCTTTGCTGACAGGGTGGGAAACTTTCTGGTAAAATGCTCCTGGAATTGACATTTGACAGATTAACTGTGCTGGAAGACAGAGTCATAAACAGAGGGATCTGGGGGAACCACTGAGAGCCAGAACCTCACAGTAGAAATCTGTCATTTATCTATCATCTGTCTATCTATCTATCTGTCCATCTACATCTATCTATTCATCTATCTATCCATCATCTATTTATCCATCATCTATTTATCTATGTATTTATCATCTATCACCCATCTATTTATCCATTATCTATCTATATACAATCTATTGCCCATCTATCTATTCATGTGTTATCTATCTATTTATCTATCCATCATCTCTATCTATCTATTCCTACTATGGAAATGTGCTTTGGTGTGTAGTCAATCAGAGCTTCCCCATGCCCAGGTTTCATTTGGGTTCAACACTCTGAGGGGTGCATTATGAATGATTTCAAAGGATTCTAGGTCAATCCTAGAGATCCCAGGTATAAGAAAAGCATTGTGGAAACTCAAGCTCATATCCCTGCTCTGTTTAGGCCAGAGGCTAAATAGCCAGGTACACAGAGGTGTGTCTTGGGCTCTCTTTGACACTCCAGGAACAGTCGTGTAGGCTCACATTCTCTTTGCCATCTGACCATTTGTATGAATCCAGTTGATGATATCACAGCACATCTAATAAGCAGGTACCTCCATAAATTTCCTACCACTGATGCTACTGCATGGGCTGAAGGATGTCATTCAGGAGCAAGAGTGAGGGAAACAATGACCTTCCCAGTGTGTGCAGGAAATAAGAGCTTCCTGTCAAGGAAGAGACGAGTCTGTTATTTAGCTTAAGCAGATTTCCATGTATCAGACAAACAGCTATATTTAAACCAACGCATTTGGGAAAGAATATATATTGGAATATATAGCTCAGCATTGTAAAGAAACAATGCCTGAATTGTTGTGAGTTCTAGTATATGTCCACCAAATATCCTCTCCCTAACAATGGTGGGAAGGAACCACACCTTTAGAATTCTCTGGGACCCAGGCCACAGGAACGACATCTAAATAAAATTGCTTTATACTCCTCTGATTGGGGAGAGTAGAAATTATGCTTTTTGCTCTCTGGGAAATTGCTAGGTATACTTGCGATTCAGGAAAATTCTTACCTCACTCATAGTTAGGTTGAAGCAGAGGCATCAGAAAGACAAGAGGAGTGAATGTGATTTGAGGCTTTTAGGAATCAGTATCTGACCTTTCTCCTAATAGAAAGGTTTTCTTCCATGTGCACTTTCTTCCTCCACTGGAGACTTGGCTTGGAAGCGCCTCGTCTGACATTTGAGAACCCTTCACTTGATTGAGTCCATGTAGAGCTCCTGGGGTTGGGATGGGGAGCTTAGACTCCCATTGGGTAGGGCCCTCTCGGCTTCCCTGAGAAAGTATCTCAGCCAGACATTTGCTCTGGATAGACTTCCAAATTTATCTCTATTGTGTCACTTTGGGCAACTTGAGTAACCTCAGAATATGAGGTAATTACAGCATTTTGTTTCCTAATTGACCCAAATCTAATTGCATCCAAAGAGTTGCAGTACCCTTGGCTACAGCCTGAGATATTTCTGTAAAATCATGAAAGTTCACAAGAAAAGGATTAGTGAAATTTCTCTGAGCCAAAAAGAGGAGGAATCCATTGTTATCCTAAGAAGTCCCCAATGTAGAGGACACACATTAATAACAAGATGTCCTTCTGTGACCTCAGCGAAATAGTCTCCACTCGTGGCTTGGCCAACATCGTGGCATCAATGTCATCTCGTTTAACCTGGCTTTTCTTACACCTGGATAGTTGCTTCTATTCATCTTTAACCCAATTTTCTGCCTTCATGTCTGTGCAGGCATGAATTCATAGCTTCCAATCTTATAACTTTCTCGTTGTCTTCACCAGATTCCCTATTCTTTCCCTTTTCCTGATAGTCTTGGTAACAGCTGGAGTTACCCATACTCAAAAATCATAATTTAAAAAGTTCCCATGAATGAGGAGGGCAGAACCAAGAAGGATATCTGGCCTACCTCCTTTGCAGAATTCTGTCCAAAAGAATGACTCAATATTACACCTTAAAACTGTCTCCTATTTCCAAGCAGACAAGATCATTGTGCTCTCCCATAGTGTCAAAGAATTCACGCTCTCTTTCTTTCCTTCTTCACACATTTCCATTCTCACTATACTCGGCCCACACCTAGCACATTGACCGGTATACACCAGGTGCTCAAACAGTGTCTTTGCTTCATGAATGAACACATTTTACCTCTACCCAATGATACCATAACTGATAAGAGTTCTCGGTTTGATTTTGTTTTTAATGTATTTATGGAGTACTTCAAAATTTCCTACAGAGCTATAGTAACCAAAACAGCATGGTACTGACATTAAACCAGACACATAGACCAATGGAACAGACTAGAGCACCCAGAAATAAATCCACAGATCTAAAGCGAACTCATTTGTGACAAAGGTGCCACAAACATACCTTGAGGAAAAGACAGTCCCTTTAATAAATGGTGTTGGGAAAACTGGATATCCACATATGGAAGAATAAAACTAGACCCCTATCTCTTACCATATACAACAATCAAAATAAAATGGATTAAGGACTTACTTTTTTTCTTTTCTTTTTCACATGTTTTATTTCAGCCCTCTAAGAAAGTTAATTTTCTAACACTTCCCTTTGACAAGCTATCTTCTTCACTCCCGTGGTTGTCAATATCTACCATTCCCTCTTCCACTAAATATTCACAGTACTTTTCCTCTTTTGAGGGGGCCAGTCCTAGTGATATTTCCCAGGCTGATCTTTTTTTTTTTTTCTGTTTATTCAGCATCTTTTTTGGTTAATAGAAGCAGCTTAGGAACATTTATAAATGTGGTTCAACATTCCAATCTGTTTCCATAATCCTTTTTGACTTCTCTCAAGTAAGCAAGTGATGGTTAAGTGTTTCCATGCCTGTGGACATTTTCCTGAGGATATCCTGAGGGAAATGTGGAATCTTCTTGGGCTTTTCCTGAAATTCAGCTCATGAGCTCCCAAGAATGCCTGCTGCAACCATGCACATGGAGTCTCCTCATCTGAAAATAACAGTAGACACATTCAGGCTGAATTGCCTGCTCATGGAAATGTTTCATCTTCATCTTTGGCAGGAAAACAGGTGATTCACACAAAGACAGGTCCTAAGTAATCACCGGCAAGACCCAATCTCTCTAGCCAATTATATGACTTGCCAATTATTTTGCTTTAAAGCCTTATAAATCAAATGAATTTGCTTCTTCCCTCCTTCTCCCAGTTCCTGTTTTTTCTTGCCTTCCTGTAACCTCTTCCCTTCTTAGGGAAGCCACCTTCTTATCTATTATATAATTCTGTGGAAGAAAAATCTTTCAATTAGCATTTGAACATGTCTTCCATGCACGTTCCTGCACACATGTTGCCATTGGTTAAATGTTGTGAAACTATCAGAATGATGCCTGTAAACTACAGACTATCCTAATCTTGTTGGATATTTCAGTGTGTTTATAGGTGCACTAGCAAATTTTAATGAGCCCTGATAGCATCAATATGAACACATTGCCAGAATTATTCTAACACCTGTGAACTAACATGTCCACACTTCTACCGCTTCTAACAGGCATAACCTTAAACCCATGAATTTCTATTTTTAAAGGAGTCTGTGGATATTTTCTGTATCACATGACAGAAACATAGATGCTGTATCATAGCATCTGGTAAGCATTGACGGCAAGCCATGTCACGTCCTTGGTTGCAGCTGGTCCTTGAACAGAAATTGGCTTCTCTCCAAATATTCCGTGAGGAGAATATGCTGGTACTGCTTTGACACTGAAGATGTGTCACTGCAAAAAAATATATATATATACACACACATATATGCATATATATACACACACACACACACACACATATATATATATAAGGTTTGGCCAAGAAAACAAAATATTCAGGGAAAAAATGATTGCTTGAGCTCCGTAAGATCATTTCTGCCTTTTGTGCAAAGGTCTGTGTTTTCTGTGGACATCCAGAATTGCAGCTAATGTAAGAGAGAGGTGCCTCTCCCATTTCCAAAGTGCCATGGAGATGCGCTTGCAAAAGATGGCAGCAGTCCAGGGAGGGCCACTTTCTCTGAGAACGGCAACTCCACTCCAATCAGACTCTCTTTCCAGGGCAGCCTTTCTGTTGAACTTAATGGCAAGGGTCTGGTAAATAGAGGAGAGTGAGTGACTTTCTCCTTGCTGTCCTTGAGTCAGCTGCAGGGCTGAGTCCTTGCAACTCTGTGAATGCCATAAACCAGGAGTCCCCAGTGCCTAGGCCATGAACCAGCATTGGTCACCAGCATTGGTCATGGCCTGTTAGGAACCGGACCACAGAGCAGTAGGCAAGTGGTGGGCAAGTGAGCAAAGCCTTACTGTATTTACAGATGCTCCCCATAGCTTGCATGACTGCCTGAGCTCTGCCTCCTGTCAGATCAACAGTGGCATTAGATTCTCATAGGAATGTGGACCCTACTGTGAACTGCCCATGCAAGAGATGTAGATTGTGTGCTCCTTGTGAGAATCTAATGCCTGATGATCTGTCACTGTCTCCCATCACCCCCAGATAGGACCTCTAGTTGCAGGAAAACAAGCTCAGGGCTCCCACTGATTCTACATTATGGTGAGTTGTATAATTATTTTATTCTATATTGCAATGTAATAATCATAGAAATCAGGTGCACAATAAATGTAATGTGCTTAAATCATCCTGAAACAATCCCCCACCACCCCCTGGTCCATGGAAAAATTGTCTTCCATGAATTCGACTCCTGGTGTCAAAAAAAACTCGGGACCGCTGCCATAAACCATTGATCTCCATGCCTAACAAAATGACACACACACATATCTCACAGCGGAAAAGTTTACTTCCATCTTTTCCATCCTAAGATCACGGGCCAATCCACTTGATTGGCAAAGTTGATGAGCAAGGGAATATCCAACCTCTACCGCCCAACATCTCATTTCCTACAAAGCAATGCTACAATAATCAATTAGGATGGGATGTCTCCTATTAGGATCCATTCAAACTGTGTAATTTTTGCTCTGTGTCAGGATTTCCTTGTCAGTTCAATTCGAAAGAGTACGTGTGTCCTGAAAGACTACTATGTGAGGCAGGACTCGAGTCTGGAGGCAGGACTCACACCAGACCAAACTGAGGACTAGCTAAAACAGGGAAGGAACAGAAGCACCTCCCCATAAAACACACCCACCCGTAGGCCATGTCAGTTCACCATTGCCATGGCAACACTCAGAAGTTACCACGCCTTTCTATGGCAAAGACCTGGTGACTCAAAAGTTACCACCCTTGTATATAAATTTCTGTATAATCCACTCCTTGATTTGCATGTAATTAAAACTGCATAAAAATATGACTGCAGAACTGCCTCTGAGCTGTTACTCTCAGCCCACTGCCTATGGGGTAACCCCATTCTGCAGGAGCAGTCATGGAACTATGACATTGTAGCCAGAGCTGTAATACTGTAGCCAAGCTGTAACACTGCAGCCGGAGCCGTAACACTGCAACTGGAGCTGTAACACTGTAGCCGGAGCTGTAACACTGCCACCTCAATAACTATGATTTCTTGCACCATCTGCTCACTCTTGAATTCTTTCCTATGTGAAGCCAAAAACTTTTCCTGAGCTAAACCACAATTTGGGGTTCATCTACCCTGCATCAAGGCCACCCTCCAGGGTCTGCAGAATCTCTAAAAAGCTGAGCTCAATATGGCAGAAAGGAAGTAACTGGCATTCTTGTGGGCTGGCTGTGGCATTTACAGATGGATAAGGTTGCTCTGCCGTGGGACAGTGTTGACTGGGGATGTTTCTGGATGAGGGGAAATCACTTTGGGATGCACACAGAAATCCCCTGGAGACAGAAGCTGAATAGAGCCCTGGTGATAAGTTATGACAATCATTATCAGCCAAAACTCTTCATGACAACCTTGTAGAATAAAGATGATTGGGATACACAAATGGGATTTTGTGTCTAGGAACTCATCACAGCACACGAGACGTGCTCACCATTGTTTCATTTCCTTTTTATTTGTATTAAATTAACATGACACAACATGAACTCTTTTAAAATGCACAGTTGTCCAGGTGTGGTGCCTCATGCCTGTAATCCCAGCACTTTGGGAGGCCAAGGCAGGTGGATCACTTGAGGCCAGGAGTTCGAGACCAGCCTGAGCAACATGGTGAAACCCCATCTCTACTAAAATTACAAAAATTAGCCAGGCATGGTGGTGGGCACCTGTAATCCCAGCTACTCAGAGGGCTGAGACAAGAGGATCACTTGAACCCAGGAGGCGGAGGTTGCAGTGAGCCGAGATCATGCCACTGCTCTCCAGCCTGGGCAATAGAGTGAGACTCTGTTTCAGAAAAAAAAAAAAAAAAAAAAACAGAATAAAGTGTACAATTCAGCACTGTTTATTACACTTGCAATATTGTGCAACCACCACCACTATCTAGTTTCAGAATTTCGTCATCACCCCAAAAGGAAACCCCATACCCACTAAGCAGTTGTTCTACACTACCTCCGCTCCCAAGCCCTGCGTGTAACTGCCACCCTGCTTTCTGGGCTTTGAGATTTAGTGATTCTGGATATTTCATGTAAACGTAATCATGTACTATGGGGTCTTTTGTGGCTGGCTCCTCTCACTTCTCGTAGTGTTTTTGAGGTTCATCCATGTTATACCATGTGTCAAGACTTCATTCCTTTTCATGATGGAATAAAATCCCAGGTGACAGATAGAACACAATTTGTTTCATTTTCTTTCCTACTCTTGGTAGGGTGGCTTTGTCCTGGCTTTTCTCAGACAGTTCTAATTTACATCAATGCTCATAAAATTAATAAACACCACACCCCCCTTTAATCACCCACAATGTGGGTGACAAATTGCAAGACTCCTGTAGTTTGGGGATGTATCAATGTAAAAATCACAAAACCAGGTGTATTTTTTTATATCCTTGCTAACAGCTTTGTTCATAGACCGTACCATGAGACTCTTAAGAAAAGATCATCAAAAAACAAAAATGTGCTATTTGGGGCTGCATTTGTAGGCATTGTATAATTCTGGGGTCACTTGAGGAATAAAATTTTCGTTATTGTCTACCAAGCCTCCATGTCCAATGAAGGAAGGAACATGAGGGAGTTATTTGGCAAATTCGGGCAAGAAATCTCATCTTACCTTTGTATTTATGAAAAGATGAAGACTTCTGTCTTGAATGAGGACTCCGTGGTTTACTTAGGTCCATGTGTGTAACATTCTGGTTTATGTCTTATCATGATGCCCATTCTCTTAGTAATTAGAGCATTTCAACCCTGCTGTTCTGTCATTTTTCCCTGGGCATCTCATCAACTGATAGGGGCAATAATTCCTCAAGCAATCAGGTAATGTCCTGTCATTATACAGCTCCAGGCAAACTTGGAAAGGATGAATTTCTGTTGATGTCGTCTTTGCTTTCATAGCTAAATCTCTGGGGCTTTCCCTACATAGGCACAGCTGAGCTTCTAATTCCTTTGGAGTTAGAAAAAAATTCTTCCTTGTTTACTGTTGATTTTACACACACATTTACTGGGTACCTGCTTTGTGTCAGGTACTATCCTAGGTTCTGGGAAAGCAAAGGTGAATAAGAAACAGACCCTGTGTCCTCAAGAATCTCAGTCTTTGCAATGACTCTCTCTCTGGTAGGTTTTACAAATTGAACTTAATTGCAATAGCAATTAGTTATGTAATTTTCTTCCAAAGGACCTGCTTAGTGCAAAAGGCTTGAAAAACAACAGAATATATTCTTCCCTTTCTTATTTACTCTTTTTAAAAAAATAATAAATTTATTCTGTATATTTAGGTGTACAGCCTGATGTTATGAGATGCATTTAGATAATAAAAAGGTTACTATGTTACTATAGTGAAGCAAATTAGCTTATCCATCATGGCACATAGTTACCCATTTTTTGTTGTTGTTTTTGGCAAGAGCAGCTAAAACCTACTCCTTTAGCAAGAATCCCAAATACACTACAATGTTATTCCCTGTAGTTTTCACATGGAACATCAGCCCTCTAGACTTGGTTATCCTATATGTCTGCTATTTTGTATCTTCTAACCCAGAAGTCATCAACCCCCAGGCCAGGGACCAGTACTGATCCTTGGCCTGGTAGGAACCAGCCCGCATAGCAGGAGGTGAGCGACGGGCAAGCCAGAGAAGCTTCATCTTTTTTACAGACACTCTCCGTGGCACACATTACCGTCTGAGCTCTGCCTTCTTTCAGATCAGTGGCAGCATTAGATTTTGTGTGAACCCTATTGTTAACTGTGCATGCGAGGGATCTAGGTTGTGCACTCCTTATGAGAATCTAATGCCTGATGATCTGTCATTCTGTCCTATCACCCCCAGATGGGACTGTCTGGTTGCAGGAAAACAAGCTCAGGGTTCCTGCTGATTCTACATGATGGTGAGTTGTAGAATTATTTCATTATATATTACAATGTAATTATAATCAAAACAAAGTGCACAATAAATGTAATGAGCTTGAATCATCGAGAAACCATCCTCCCCATCCCGACCCTGCTCCCGGTCTGTGGTAACATTGTCTTGCATGAAACCCGTCCCTGGTGCCAAAAAGGTTGGAGACGGCTGCTCTAACCTCATCTCCCTATTTCCTCCTTCCCTCAACACCCTCCCTGGTAACCACTGTTTTGATAGAGAACAAATGTATCTATCTACATTTGAATTTTTTATTTTTAGATTCCACATATAACTGAGATCATGCAGTATTTTGCTTTCTGTCTCTGGCTTATTTCACTTAACAAATGTCCCCCAGTTTTATCCATGTTGAGCAAATGTTGAGATCTTGTTTTTTCAGACTGAGTAATATTTTATTGTATATATTTACTACATTTCTGTATCCATCCTTCTGTCAACAAACAGGATGTTTCCACATCTCAGCTTTTGTGAATAATACTGCGATAAAATTGGGAGTACAGGTATCTTCACAAGGTGGTGGTTTCATTTCTTTTGAGTATATGCCCAGAAGAGGGATTGCTGGGTCATATAGTAGTTCGATTTTTAATTCTTTTGAAACCTTTATACTGTTTTCCATAATGACTGTACCAGTCTATGTTCCCACCAATAGTGTACAAAGGTTTCCTTTTCTCCACATCCTCACCAATGTTTGTTATCTTTTGACTTTTTGGTAATAGCCATCCTAAGGAAACAAATAGGTTCTTTATGCAACCCCATGCATCTTGATCTAAGAGCACAGCAAGGCTAGCTAAAATTGGCAACCCAAGGCACATCCTACAAACATCCTCTAACACAGCATTGGGGAAGTGGCATTGAGGGAGCCAGGAGTTCACCATGACTTTTGGCAAAGATGAGAAAAGGTTCAGAAGTTGCCTGCTCCCAATAAGGACAGCAGTAGATATCTCAGTCTGTTTGTCCAATTATAACAAGATACCTGAGACTGGGTAATGTATAAAGAGCAGACATTTATTTTCTCACAGTTCTGGAGGCTGAAAAGCCCAAGACCAAGGCATGGTGGAGTTGGTGTCTGGTGAGGGCTTGTACCTTCATGCTGTGCTCTCACATGACAGAATGTAGAAGGGCAAAGAGTTAGCACTTGAATAAGACACTAAATCCCATGTGTGGGAGGGCTCCACCCTCATGACTTAGTCACCTCCTAAAGGCTCCACTACTTCATATTATCACATAGTTCATTACATTTAAACATATGAATTTTGGGGGATGCATTGAGACCATAGCAGTAGGATTAAGATAGCACAGTGATAACTGAGCTGAGGAGGTGGCAAAAGATTCTGGAACAGTCTTGGAGAGTGGCCAACATCAGCTAAGGTGCAGACCACAACCATCAGCAATGAGGAGGCCAACTGAAGGTGGTGTGGCTCTGAAGGCACCTGCAGACTTCAGAGGTGGTAGAAACAGCATGAGACCACAAGGATGGAGCTTCAGCCACCTCAGTTGCAGGCTAATGTGAGAACCAGGTAGGAAAAGATGCCAGTGACCCAGTCTCAGCTTCTTCAGCAAGAGGAGCAAGAGGACAGCACACAGGGACATTCCAACCAATATGTTCAAAAGAAAGATCTTTCCTGCTCAGGTACACACTGGGGGAGCTGAAAGAAAACATAGCCCTCATAGGACTTCTGGAATGATGTGGCAATATTGATTTCTGCCTAGTGAAACCAAGTCCCACATTTTTAGCAAATGTCAACACCAGGGACTGGTGATGATGTGGCTGTAATGTTCTAACCAGAAAGAATGATGTTAGGCAGTGTGACCTGGATCTTATTATCTAAAAAATGGTGGGGATGTTGTTCTTCTGAACAGTCTTCTATCTATTCTCTAAGATACCTCTAGAGGACATTGGGGAATGTCTGGAAACTTTTTGGCTGTCACAACTGGGTGGTCCTACTGGCATCTAGTGGGTGGAGGCCTGGGATGCTGTTCAACATCCTACAGTGAACAAAATGGTCCCACCACAGAGAAATATCCAGCCAAAATTTCAATAGGGCTGAGGCTGAGAAACACTGCCTGACCATGAGATTCTTCATCTATCTATCTATCTATCTATCTATCTATCTATCTATCTATCTATCTATCTATCTGTCACATCTAACATCATATCTGTCAACTATCACATCTATCTATCTATATATTTATCATCTATCACATCTATCTACCATCAATCATATTTATCATATCTATCAGCTATCATATCTATCATCTATCATGTCTATCATCTACATATCTATTATCTATCATATCTGTCACCTATTTATCTGTCATCTATCATCATCTCTATCATCTAACATATTTATCTATAATCTATCATATCTATAATCTCTCTGTCATCTATGTGTCATCTATCATATTTATCATCTATCAATCTATCATCTATGTATCTATCATCTATTCATACATCACCTCTTTATACCTATCCATCTATCTATCCATCATCTATGTATCTGTCTACCCGTCTAACATCTATCCATCTATCATTTATATCTATCTATAATCTATATTTCCATGTATCTATTTCTGTCTGTTTATCATCTATATACCTATCCATCTATTATCTATCCACTATCTATCATCATTATCTATCTATCTATCTATCTACTCTCTGGCATCTATATCTATCAATTATCTATATCTATCTATCATCTATCTATATCTATCTGGATATATCTACCATTTATCTATCTATGACAGTGGATTTCAAATGGGAATTTTCTCCCCAGGGAACACCGGGTAATATCTGGGGACATTTTCACTTGTCTCAGTTAGTGAAGGGGTGTTCCTGGCATCTAGTGGGTGGATCCCAGGGATGTTGGTCAACACCCTACAGTGCATAGGACAGCCCCACCACAGAATCATCTGGTCCCAAATGTCTTGTTTCTCTTGTTGAGAAACCTTAGTCTAAAGAAAATATTTTTCAGTCAAGGTTTTTTAAATTACAGTAGGAATATATACGTTTAAAAGAGTTTCTAAAAAGGCAAGTTAGTTGGGAGTAACATTTTTCAGATGTTTGCTAAAATCGTTAATCCATAATTTAGTTTTCAGAGTTTGCTCTTGACTTCTGTTTCTATCTGGTTTGAAAAATAGAGGTCAATTAACTTATTTCAAGGGTATGGAAGGTTTTAATCCCCATTGTTTTTGAAGTTCACCGAAGCAATATTTATTCTCCAGCTGAATAAATAACATCTAAAGTGGATCTGACATTTCAAGTCTGTTTCTGACTTGGAAGTCACTTTGCCCTTAGCTTGGGGCTCAAGAAGGGTGTGGGTCCTACTGAATCCTTCTGAGTTTGCTGTTTACAATATAACAAAAGCTGGGGGAAAGAAGCCCCACAAGTTCTGTTTTCCTATGACGTAGAAAACAATAATCCCAGATATTTTTAAAGCCAAGTGTTGAACTGAAGAACATCATGGCTAATTTTATATTAGGGGTTGTAAAACAATGGCCCAGATTGGGTTAGAAGGCATGCCAGCATGGTCTAAAAATGATAGAGGGATAGTCAAGGTTGAGTGCTGTGTGCACCCACCTTGCATTGTGTACTTTTGTCCTCTAACCCCACTTCCTCAAGCTGTCCACTGGGGTCTGTTTCTCTTCTGATACCTTGCTGTCAGCACAGAAGCTGGTGTTGGAAGAACTCTAACCTCCAATTCAGGAAGCCAGGTTCAGTCTCAGTTTTTCAATTAGCAATAATTGTTTTGATTTGTTTGTTTTCTTCAGAAAACATTCATTATGGCTCCTCCAGGGGCCAGACTGACTCTTAGATGGCTCCAATAATGCTCATGTCCTGATATTTATACTATTATATAATCACTTCTCCTTGAGTGTCTGTGAGATCCATGACTTGCTTCTAATCAATCTGATACGACAAAGGCAATGGGGTGTCCCCTCTGTGATTACACTACAGGAGATTGTGAGTTTCATCTTCCTAGCAGCCTCTCTGTGTTGACTCTTTCCCTTGCTGGGTATGGTAAACAAGCTGCCATGTTGTGAGCTGCCCTATGAAGAAGTCAACATGATGAGGAATTAAAGGCAGCCTCTAGGAATGGAGATTCTTGGTCCAAAAACCTATGAGAATCTGAATCTTGCCAACAACCACATGAATTACCTTGAAAGTGGATTTTGCCCCATTTCAGTCTTCAGATGAAACCCCAGCCCCAGGACGTACCCTATTTGAATTGTACCAATTTTACCAACTCACAGACACTGTGAGTTAAAAGACATATGTTTTATAAGCTTCTAAGTAGATGATGATTTGTTAGACAGCAATAACTAACTATTATACTTCATAAGCCAACATTCTATGAGAGCCTGAGACTGAAATAGGCACTGTCCCTTCTTTCAACACATTCAGATATTAGAGGTGGAGTTTGTAGACTGGCAGTATGAATGATCTTGAGCAAGTTTATGAGTTTCTCTGTGATTTCGTATCCTCAACTTTCCAAGAAGGATGCCACCAGGTTTACAGGATAAAATATAATAAAAGTGCTTCAGAAAATGTAAAACTCACTACAAAGGAAAAGTTTGAAATTGTTTCAGTGGTTCTGTCTTACCATTGTGAAATAAAAATCTATATTAATGACTTCTCAAGTGGTTCAAAGTTTTAAATGTGTTTATTTCTTGAAAATCATACAATCTTGCCTTCAAAATGTTTAATTAGAAAGGAAAAATAGCTAAGGGTGGAAAAGGCCACACATAAATTTGCTCTTTTATTGTCTATTGATTATAAATAAAACTAGGAGATTCTTATCCTTGAGCACGATAGAACTATAGTGCTATATTTTGTTGGTGGCAGGATATATACAGTTGTCTCTAGGTATCCATGAAGGACTGGTTCCAGGACCTCCTGTAGATACCAAAATCCATAGATGATCAAGTCCCTTACATAAAATGATGTAGTATTTGCATATAACCTATGCACATCCTCCCATATACTTTGAATTATCTCTAAATTACTTAAAATACTGAAAACAGTGAAAATGCTACACAAATAGTTATTATACTGTATTGTTTGGAGAATAATGACACAAAAAAGCTTGTACATGTTCAATGTGGATGTGATATTTTTTCAAATATTTTCATTGGCAGTTGGTTGAATCCATAGGTATGGAACTCTTGGATATAAATCTAAATGTACTCTTGCCTTTTCTTTAAATATAATATATATCCAGTGCATTGTGCTCAGTGAGGTTGCAATTGAAGGAGTCTGATGTTACTATGATGAATTGTATTGTGAAAGAATTTCCTGGGATAAAAATGTGAATGACAGAGTGGCAGGCTTAATCTAGGGAACCTAGAACACAATCTATTATTTATTTCAGGACATAAGCGTCTGTCATAATATTTATACTTGCAGGATCTGTTTACTATTTGCTTTCAGAAGAATTTTATATTTACACTTGCAGTAAATATGTTTACTATTTGCTTTCAGAATTGTGGACTTTTTTTTTTGCACATGCACAACAGAAACCAAGGTGCACCAGTGCTCTCAGTAAAAGCAAGCCTAGGATAGGGTGAAGTTGTCACTTTTAGGAGCGTGAGCTAAAGACATCCATATTCATGTCTAGTTCAGCTCACTTGTCATCTGCGTCTCTGGCGCCAAGTTCTTTTCCCTCTGTGTGAGTATCAGCAAAATGAAGACAGTAGAAAATAGATAATGTATTCTGAATAGATATGCACAATGTACTTAGGAAGAGGAGTCTCACATGTTGTCAGTCCTGTGTAAATGTCTCTATTACTAATATTCTTAATCCTCAGTTTGTTTAAGAAAAGACACCACAAAAAATTCAATTTCTCTACTTTTGAGAGATGCAAAAAAAAATCTGCAAAATAAAAGTGACAGCTTATTTATTCTCTAATTTTTTTACACCTCCTCAGCTTTCAAGTGAAGGATACATAATTTTGCGTGTGAAAGTGGTTTATAAATTATAAATTCCTGTTCTATTGTTTGAATCCATCCCCTTAGATTTGTGTGTTGGAAACTTCATCCCCAGTGCAATAGTGTTGGGAGGTTGGGCACAATAGGAGACAATTAGGTCTTGAGGGCTCTGCCTTCATAAATGGATTGTCATTATGGCGGAAGGGAGTTAGTTGTCTCCAGAGCGGGCTTGTTAGCTGGTTATAAAACTGTATTTAGTGCTCTCTCTCTCTCTGTCTCTCTCTCTGTCTCTCTTTCTCTCTTTCTCTCTCTCTCTCTCTCTCTCTTTCTCTCTTTCCCCCTGCCTGTGCCTGTTCTCTTTTTCTTATGCTTTCCACCATGGGATGACATAGCAAGAATGCCTTCACCAGACACAACCCCCTCACCCTTGGACTTCCCAGCCTTCAGAATTGTAGGAAATAAATATCTATTCTTTCCACATTACCTCCATCTCAGATACTCTGTGATAGCAGTACAAAATTGACTAAGACATCCTACCTACTGCAGAGATTGAAGTCCTGTCTGTATGATATCTCTGTTGCATGAGATCATTTACTGAAGTCAAGTACACCCAGTAACTCTATGTTGGAAAAAGTCAGTGATCTGTTCTTACACTGCATCTTACTTGAGAAACCTCTAAGTGACCGTGGACGCACTGGTTGGAGGATCACCCATGCTGGTATACCTATAACTGTCCCGGCTTTAGTCCTGTGTCCTGGGAACCCCATTAGTCTCAGGCAAATGGGGATGATACATTACCCCACACATTGGATCCCTCCCTCTTTTTTGGTTTTGTGTTCATTTGATTTCAGGACAGTGACTCTTCTTGCTTTTCTACTAACACAATTTACACACCTTCAGTCTTATCTTCCAAATCTTCTCAATGTCATCCTACTCTTGCAGAGTCCCAGGCTCAGCCTATTCTTTTCTATCTTTGCTACTCCTTAGGGGAACTATGTAATCTCATGTCTTTAAATATCTTCATTGGCCAACAACCCTCAAATTTATATCATTAACTTTGATTCCTCTGCCAAACTCCAGACTTGCATATATTCAACCACCCACTTCAACACCTCCAACTGGGTACTTAGTGGACATATCAATTATATCCTTGTTCGTGGACATCTCCAAGTCAGCATGTCAAGAACTAAACTCTTGGCCTACCTTTGAAAATGTCTCCCTTCTACCCTTTCCAATTCTCTCGTCAAATACCTGGAATCAATATTCACTCTTCCCTTTCACATCCATCAATGATGAAATGATGTTAGTTTTACTGTCTGTATTAGTTTCCTAGGGATGTCATAACACAGAACCACCAACTGAGTGGCTTAAAACAACAGAAATGTATTATCTTGCAGTTCTAGAGGCCAGATGTCTGAAATCAAGGTTGTAGCAGGATTATGCTCACTTCAGAGGCTCTGGGGGAGAATCCTTGTGGAGGCTGTAAAGGGGAATCTGTTGCATGCCTCTCTCCCAGCTTCCAGGGCCTGCTGGAAATCCTTGGTATCTATCTTGGCTTACAGATCACCACCCAGCCTAGTGTCTGCCTTCACCTTCACATGGTGTTCTCCCTGGGTGTGCATTTCTCTGTGTCCAAGTTTCCCACTTTTCTAAGGACATCAGTCATATTAAATTAGGTGCTCACCATGCTCCAGTATAACTTAGCTATATCTACAACAACTATATTTCCAAATAAGGTCATATCCTTGGGCACAGAAGGTTGGAAATTTAATATATAAATTTGGTGGGAGTTCCAATTCAACCCGTAATACTATCATAACCATTTTAAATTGTATAATTCACCAGCACTTGGTGCCTGTACAACATCATGCACCCATCACCATTATCTGGTTTCAGAACATTTTGATCACCCCAAAGCTGTACCTGTTAAGCAGTCACTCCCCATCCTCCTCTCCCTGCAACCCCTGCAAAGCACTAACCTATTTCTTGTCTTTATGTCTAAATGTACATTAAAGCAGGGTATTTCTAAGTATGTTATAGGCAAACACATGAGCAAATGAATGCCTGGTTCTATCTAGACAGTTTAGATCCCTTATCGAGTTTGTAATGAAGCGCTCTTTGTGGTTTCTGTCTGTACAAACAGCCCAGGAAAACTTAAACGACCTCACTCCTGGATTGTTAAGTATGTTGACTAGTAACTTGGATGACTGGATTTTACAGCAGGGTTTGTAAGCTCACCCAATTAAAACCAGCTGAAGAAAGACCAATCCAGTCCCTTGAAAAGAATGAGATTTACGTATCTCATAATGTAGGTGGGGTGCAGCCATGGTAACATAAGAAAATTCTGCTAGATAGAAAAACTAAGTTCTAGTGTCCAACAGTACACTAGAGAAAGTAGAATTAGCAATAACTTATCACATATTTCAAAACAGCTGGAAAAGAAGAATTCGAATGCTCCCAACAGAAAGAAAAGATAGATGTGTGAGGTTCTGGGCCCCCAGTTATTCTGATTTGATCATTGCAGATCGTATTCCTGTATCAAAATATCCCATGTGCCTCTGAAGTATGTGCAACTATGATATATCAATTTTAAAGAATTAATTTAGAAAACAAATTTAAAACCTAAAAGAAAAAAAAGACTCTGAAGAGTGCCAGGGTTGCAAAGTCAGGGTTTTGTGCTGAGGGAGAAAAGAATATATTGGGGCAAAGGTCTGGTAAAAATCAAGAATTACTTAACTGTGTTCTCTGCTCACTAGACAATAATAATCAAGAAATAGTTCTTTATCATTTGCAAATATCCATCTTGCTCCTCTAATGTGATGGGAGATTTAATAACAACAGCGTTGTTTGCAACAGCGTTCGTGTTTGCATTTAGAGCCTTGGTAGGATCTCACATATGCAAATAAACTCAATAATACATGTCACAGTAGAGATGAGCTGGTCATTTCCAAAGAAAACCCCCAAAACTTAGCCCATTTATGCTTGAGGTTGCAATATTTTGAATTTTTGCAATCAGACCTTGGTGATGACCTGAGCAGTAGGATATAAATAACTCTCACATGCTTAGCGTTCCAATGGAATCAATATTCACTCATTGGCTCAAGGCTATCACACATTTCATCTTCAGCTCAACATGTGCCTTACTTCATGGATACGCAGGCAATAAATAGAAAATTCAGAGTTCCTGGAACACCAAACTAAAATGGGAACGTAACAAAGGAATAGTTCCTTTTTCTCTGACTTCCTGCTACTTTGTTGCTGTTGTCTGCAGTCAGAAAACTGGTTCTTCCTTTTCCTCCCTGTTAGATTTGATGATGGAATCAGATGGACTGCCAAAGTCAATATATATTAATATGCTACCATGGAATGTACTTTATGTTTCAGTGGATGCTGGTGCATTTGACAGTGTGGTAATGGAAATCGCCTTGAGAGAGCAATTGCTAGGTGCCAGGGAAAGAAAGGGCTCAGTGACTCCAACAGCAAGCAGGATTAGAACACATTCCTCTGGGCTGTTGCAACCCCTTGGCTGCAGGGCATGGGGACGTTCAGCGTCTCTGTAGCTTCTCAGCAACAGCAACACACAGATCAAGCTAAGAGCCAAGTTCCTAGAACTGAAAGAGTGAAAGTACGCATCACAGTTTCTAAAATATGACAGAAAAAAAGGGGAAAACAAAATCATCTTAGATCCCTTTAAAGAAGAATTTCTTGCAAAACAGTTTTACTCATGAAAGAGCAATGGAATCAATCAGATAGTTATTCCTTTGTATGCTTTGCTTTGAGAAATGCCAAGGTTTTTCAATTTTATTATAGCGCCCTGTAAAATTAAACTCACTATTTCATCCACAGCTTCATGAATATAACTGTAAATCGTCTAACATCTGAAGCATTCTTAAAAACCACCAACTAATCTATAATTTGGGAATATTAACTGATCCCTTTCTAAATTTGGTGAACGGAATCTCTTTTGGCGAACTCTGATGAAGCTTCTGAGAAAAGCTTCTGGCCACAAGTTTACTATGTCTGTACTTCATCATTGTTTTCTTTCTATGTGATTTTTTTTTAAGTTCTTCATAAACTGAAGAACAAGTTGGAAGTTCACATGAGGTAAAATAAATATGGTGGTCATAATTTTCTAGCATCCCCAAACAAGATATGTTTCTTATTTACAAGGGTTGTGGCTAAACTGGATTTCCCTCAAGAGACTAGGCCACATCAACTCTATAATGCATTCCCTTTTGTTCCCGGCTTTATCGTACCATTAAAATATTTTTATTGTCATGAAAATCGGGCTACCCTGGACAATGGACTTTGACTAACAAAGAAAATAACATCAAAGCAATGTCATTAAAATAAGTTTCTGTTTGCCTGACAGCTGCCTTTTATTATAGCAAAGCTAAAATGACGGAGCTGTGTGAGTGTATCATTGGATTACTTTGTTTTTAAAGGAAAACATCTTATAAATTATGTCAACTTTCCTCAGAGCTAAGAAAATTGAAGCACATCAGGTAGATCATAATACGAGGACTATTTTAGAAGGAAGGTTCTTTGGCATGTTTGTTTGTTTGTTTTTGCACAAACTGAAAGAGCAACCATTTCTTCAGAGAGCTGCGTGCTTTATGTCCTTATGGTTTTTTTCATGGGATCCTCGCAGCAAACCAGTGTGTCCTCTTTCTTGTTCTTGGTTTTACAGGTGAGAAAGCTGAAATTACACAGTTAAGTGTCAAACCCCAGAGTTGAATCTAAATATGTGCCGCTCAGGGTTTGTCTAAAGTCCTTTCCTGCCAGTAGAAACTACAGTATCCTTTCATTTAACTTGATTTTCAAAACAAATGTTACATAAGTAGTCATGCCCAGAAACATAAAAAAAAAAAAAAAAAAATGAGCATAAAATGTCCCCTGCTGATGTCTAATTCGATTAATGATTTTTATAGAGTGGATATATTGCTATCCATCCAGCAAGCCGTCTTCTAGAACAACGGAAAGACAAGATGTGCTAAATCTCACAAAAGTGTCAAATGCATAAAATTCTAGGGCTTCCTGACTGGGTTAAAGATTTACACTGGGTGGGGTTGCCCAAGACAGAGAAGAATTGGGGCGGGGTGGGGGGTGCATAAATTTCTCTTAAGCTACTGCCTGCATGGATATTACTTAGAAACAAATCAATTTGTCTAATTTATTCCAGACATTCCCTTGAACAAACAATATCCTGCAATCTTCCTCCGCTGACTCATCAGGCAGTTTGTTTACTTGCCTATTTAACTGGGTTTTCCCAAACAAAGGAGGGACCTTGCTATGCAAAGTCCTTTTCAGAAGTCGCATCCATTTTAGAAGACATGTGAAATAAAATGGAGAGAAAACGAAGGGCTGAGAAATCCTCAAAGCTGCATACATCTGGTTTTGATTTGGGTCTGTATTTTTTTTTCTCTGGTAGCTTTCGTTTTCAAAGCGGCCGGTGGGTGAATCATTTTAATTGATGCAACTCTTTTTCCAATGTCCTGGTGGTCATCCCTGAAACCGTGTCGCATGGTTCTCTAAAAATGCATCAATGATAGAAACCCTCTGTCTCCTACTTTGTTCAGACGCTTGCAAAAATCTTTCTTAATTGATCCCACGTGTTGTAGTGTGGCTACGGTATCAATATTTCATAGCACTAAGATGGAACTTGGAGTAGTATCAGTTCCCCATTCCCCCAACCCCAGGCTTTACTTAGCATAGCAAGTCCTTTAGATTTGCAAGGAGTGCCCAAAAAGTCAATCAGTAAAAATAAATACAAGCTTTATTCACTTTATACTGCATCTGAAATATTAATCTTTATAATAATTAGACTTCACTTCTTCCTCTTCTCAAGCACAGAGGGAAGCTGTCTTAGTTCATTTCAGGCTGCTGTAACAGAATACCATAGTCAGGGCTTATAAACAACAGGCATTTATTGCTCACAGTTCTGGAGGCTGGAAGTCCAAGACCAAGGTGTGGCAGGTTCAGTGTCTGCTGAGGGCTTCCTGGTTCATAGACGGCACCTTCTCACTGTGTCTTCAAATGGTGGAAGGGGTGAGGGAGCTCTCTGGGGTGCATTTTATGAGGGCACTGATCCCATTCATGAGGCTCCACGCTCATGACCTCATCACTTCCCCAGGCCTCACCTCCTACTACCTTTGGAGTTAATGTTTCAAAATAGAAATTTGAGGAGATATGGACAAGCTGCAGGTATTCAAGAATATTACATTAATTTAGGAAGATAAATAGAGGAAGGAATTTAAGTTTAGCTGCAAATGCACGCACATGCGTGCACACACACATACACATACACACACATAAATACAAGTTTTCTCATTTTTTTGAAAGCTAGCTCCCCATAGGCACAGATCTGCAGAAGATGAGACTCTAGACTTGATAATGTGTTATAATTCTCCCAAATGTTGCTTTATGAATTTGGATGCTATGCTACTAGCTGAAAAAAAGGTCAGCATTTTTATCATCTTATTTTATAATCTTATGAAGTTCAGCATTTTATAATTATTTTTGACAAAATTTTTTATAACTTAACCACAACCTTCTTTATTTTTCTTTTCTTTTTTTTTTTTGAGACAGAGTCTCCCTCTGTTGCCCATGCTGGAATACAGTGGTGCAATCGTGGCTTACTGCAGCCTAGACCTCCCAGGCTCAAGAGATCCTCCTGCCTCAGCCTCCCAAGTAGCTGGGACTATACAGGTATGTGCCATTATGCCCAGCTAATTTTTTAAAATTATCTGTAGAGATGAGGTCTTACTGTGTTGCCCAGGCTGGTCTCAAACTCCTGGGCCTTTTTCCTTTCTTTTCTGCTTCTTGTTAACCAAACTACAGAAATGTTATATTTACCTACTATGTTATTTTTTTCTCCATACCTTTGATCTTGACCTTTTTCTGTTTTGGGCTTCAGACCCTTGCAAACAGCAAAGACCTAGATTTTTTTCAATCTCATCTGAGAGTTCATGTCTACTAAGATATATTTTCAGATCATTTATATTTATTACAGTAGATAACAGTTTTACGATGTATTTCTTGTGTTCAATTTTGTACATTCTATTAACCATTCATTTTCTTTGTTTTGATAATTTCTATTTTCTGATACCTAAGTGGGGCTTTTCTAAAGTTTTTTTCTTTTTTGAGAAAGCTATTTTCAATTTTTATTCTTTTATGGACTGGCAATAAATTTAATATGCATAGTAACATTCACAGGAAATAAAATAAAGCTAATATTTATACTGTCCTTCCAAAGAAAGAAAGAAAGAACTTGTTTTAGCTCTGACCATTGCATTTCTCTCCTACAAGCTATTGTGACCTTTAATTTTAGTTCCACCTTCCTTTTAGACCCTCACTAGAGAATCTCTTGAACCCGGGAGGTGGAGGCTACAGTGAGCCGAAATTGTGCCACTGCACTCCAGCCTGGGTGACAGAGTGAGACTCCATCTCAAAAAATAAAAAAATAAAAAACGGACCCTCAATGGAGGTATCCTTCTATTATTAGTGCAGCATGGTGATGGTGTTTTATATGGCTGACACTAGTTTTTATTTAACTCTGGTTCCTCTGTTTTTCTGATGACCAGTATTTTTTTTTTTTATAACTTAACTTGTATTTTAAGTACAGGTGTACAGATGCAGGTTTGCTATACGGGTGAACTTGTGTCATAGGGATTTGTTGTCACGCAGGTACTAAGCCTGGTAGCCATTAGCTGTTTTTCCTGATCCTCTCCCTCCTCCCACTCTCTACCCTCCAAAAGGCCCTAGTGTCCGTTGTTGCCCTGTATGTGTCCATGAGTTCTCATCATTTAGCTCCCACTTGTAAGTGAGAGCATGCAGAATTTTTTTTTTTTCTTTTCCTGCATTAGTTTGCTAAGGATAATGGCATCCAGCTCCATCCATGATCCCACAAAGGACATGATCTGGTTCTGAATTCAGTCTGTCATTGATGGGCATTTAGGTTGTGTATTACTCTGTTTTCACATTGCTATAAAGAACTTCCCTGAGACTGGGAAAGAGCGTTAATTGACTCACAGTTCCGCATGGCTGGGGAGACCTCGGGAAACTTACAATCATGGCGGAAGGCAAAGGGGAAGCAGGCACCACCTTCACAAGGCCGCAGGAAAGAAACGGTGCAGGGAAAACTACCACTTTTTTTTTTCTTGAGACGGAGTTTCGCTCTTGTGTCCAGGCTGGAGTGCAGTGGCGTGATCTCGGCTCACTGCAGCCTCCACCTCCCAGGTTCAAGCGATTCTCCTGCCTCAGCATCCTGAGTAGCTGGGACTACAGGCGCTCACCACCAAGCCCAGCTAATTTTTGTATTTTTAGTAGAGATGGGGTTTCACCATGTTGCCCAGGCTGATCACGATCTCCTGACCTCAAGTGATCCGCCTGCCTTGACCTCCCGAAGTGCTGGGATGACAGGCGCGAGCCACTGCGCCCCGCCGGAAAACTGCCACTTTTAAACCATCAGATCTCATAAGAACTTCCTCGCTATCATGGGAACAGCATGGGGGAAACTGCCATCATGATCCAATTACCTCCCTCCAGGGCCCTCCCTCTACACGTGGGGATTATGGAGTTTACAGTTGGAGGTGAGATTTGGGTGGGGGCACAGGGCCAAGCTATATCAGGTTGATTCCATGGATGCCCCGTATTTCCTGCATCTTCTGCCTTCCTCCAGCTTTGGTACCTCTCTCCCTGTAGAGCATCTTTGAGTAGTTACAACAGTGAGTCCAGGTAAGTGGAAAACGCTCTGGCTCCAAGGTGGTGCATTTATTTCCTGCTTACTCCGGAAGAGCTGAGCGCAGTGTGGAGCTCTCCACAGTCAGGAATTCCCCTTGAGGGCTCTGAAGACCTTTTCCCATTGTTCCCAGGGCCCTCCCAACCCTGCTGGGGTGTCTTCTCCAGGTCATGCAGGATGTCTGGGGGCCACCTGTCTGGCGTTTTGAAGGATTTTTCTTTGTTTTAGGGGCTCCCATATTTTTCCTGAGTGATGTGTATTGGTTTTTACTTATACTCTTTGACTGGAAGAAAGAAATTCTGTGGGGGATCTGAGAAATTAATCAACCATTGTTTGTTTAAATATGGCTGAGCCCTGCCCTCTCCCAACAGCCCTTCAGGGGCGTTGAGTAAAAGTTCTGGCAACATCACCTCCTTTGTTCTGTGGCTTTGAAACTCATTTTCATATTTGCCATGTCAGAACTTCTTGAAGCTTGGAATTATCTCCTGGCTTCTGAATTGCTTTTTGGTTCACGTAATCCTTTGGGTTATTTGGTTATTTTGACAAATATGTGTGTGTGTACACACAAATATATATACACAGACACACACATGTATTTGTAAATATATATGTGCATAAGTGCATATATACTCACATGTTTATGTGATCATTTAAGTATATATATATGCTTACAAATATATAGGTATGTGTACATATCTACACATGTGTATTTCTAAGTATATATGTACATATGTGTATATATACTTGTATGTTTATATGCTTATATAAGTATATATACATATATTTACAAATACATATATTTGTACATTTAGACATATCGGTATTTGTAAATATGTGTATATATACTTATGTGATCTATAGATTTAGAAATACACATGTATGTTTACATACATACATATATAACATGTGTATTTGTAAGCATATGTGTACATGTTAATACTTATGTTTATATGCTTATGTAAACATATATGCCTGCATATTTACAAATATGTATGTATACACATTATACAAATATGTGTATTTGTCAGTATGTATGTACATATGTGTTTATACTGATATATTTATGTAAGTATACATAAATATAATTTACAAATACATATGTGTATATACCTATATACCTATGTATTTACAAATATACTTGATTGTTTTAAAAATCCCATCGTTCTTTATTATTTCAATTAACAAATTTAAAAGATATATATTTATGGGATACAACATGATGTTTTGCTATGTGCACACTGTGGAACTGCTACATCAAGCCAAGAAATATATCCGTCACCTTTCATACTTACCATTCGAGGGAAGGGTGGAAATCTTTAAAGGGTGTTCCTTTAGCAATTTCCAAATATAGCAGGCACTGTTATTAACTACCATCCCCGTGTTGTATAAGAGATCTCCTGAACTTCCTCTTCCTACTAAAATGTTGTGTTCTTTGCACATCTCCCCTTTTTAATATTTTTTCCCCAGAGGACTTTGCCTCTGTTTTCACTGTGATCTCAGCATCTTTTCATGTTTCAATTCCTTCCAAATTAGGGGTTTCACCTTCTGCTGCAGACTGCTGTCCAATCAGCTGGCGTTCTCTGGGGACACACCCACCCTTTGCTGAGGTTGCGGGTGGGAACTCATTGTGAGATTTTTTTGCCATGTGTAGATGGGCTCTGCAAGGTTGCAAGAAACAAAGTCAAAAAAGGGTGCAAGGTTCACATGTTTTTCATGTTTGAAAAAGTAAGTTTAAATTTTTTAAATTTTTTTATTGGTGTATAATGATTAAGTCAGAGTATTGGGGGTATCCATCACCAGGAGTATTTTTAATTTCTTTCTTTCTTTTTTTTTTTTTTGAGACAGGGTCTCACTTTGTTGCCCAGGCTGGAGTGCGGTGGTTCAATCATAGCTCACTGCAACCTCTACCTCCTGGGCTCAAGTGATCCTCTTGCCTCAGCCTCCTGAGTACCTGGAATTGCAGGTGTGCACCACCACACCCAGCTAATTTTTAATTTTTAATTTTAATTTAAAAAAAATTTTTGTAGAGATGAGGGTCTTGCTCTGTTGCTCAGGCTGGTCTTGAATTCCTGGGCTCAAGGGATTGTCCCATGTCAGCCTCCCAAATGGCTGGGATTACAGGTGTGGGCCACTGGGCCCAGCCCTGTGTTGGTAATCTCCTGTATTGTCATCTCCTCTTCCAGCTACTTTGAAATATACAATATATTATTGCTAACTACAGTCACCCCACTCTGCAAGACAGATGCCTCTTATTTTTACTCATATGTGGTAGCTTTAAAAATTGACCTCATGATGGGAGGATCACCTAAGCCTTGGAGAGGTCAAGGTTGCAGTGAGCTGTGATCGTGCCACTGCCCCCCAGCCTGGGCAACATAGCAAGACCCTGTCAAAAAAAAAAAAAAAAAAAAAAAAAAACCTCATGGAGATAGAGAGCGATATGATAGATTCCAGAGGCTGGAAAGGGTGTGTGGGTGGGAGGCAGAATAAAGAAAGGTTGGTGAGTATAAGCCCCAATGTTTGATAAAAGAATTTTTTTAGAATTATCCCAATCCCAGGAATTTGTGGAAAGGGGGCAAAATCCTCACCGTTCTACCAGTGCTTGGATGTCTGCATGGGCTGAACCAGGAGAGACCAAGCTCAGGCACTTTGGTTGAGCTTGGCCAGGGGGATACCTGTTCCCTGGAATTTGCAGACATGACCCCACTTGTGTTCCAGCGAACTGCCCAGACATCTGCAGACCTTACTGCTCTGGATCCTGACTTCTTTCCAGTTCCCCTCTGGGCCAGACCTGTTGCAAATATGCAGGATGGACCCTACGAAAAATGTCACTAAATTGAGAGGCAGTCCTTCGAATACAAAGCAACCTCTCCAGTAGGAATGCTGTGCTGAATTCATGAACATCTCTAAGTTCTTAGAGCATCAGAAAATCTGCAAGAAAATTCATCTGTCTTCCTCAGGAATGGCAGTGAAGGGCTAATGCTTTCATTTAACTTCTCCAGAACTGAGCTGAGCAATTGCATGGTCCAGGCTGTGACAACTGTCACATGGAGAATGGTGGCAGCCCAAGGGATACATAGAGAATCTAAATGTGGAGTGGGGATGTTCTTGAAGACAGAGCCAGCCCTAATGCACATACCCCAGACATGAGCGATTCATACCAGAGCAACGGCTCCAGCATGAATGTGGCTTTAGAATGAATCCGTGGGTACATGGTTGGTGCCAGCCCCTTTGTTTGGTGCCATCATATCCATGACTTCTCAGGCACATTCTGTGTTTGCTGCTGCTGCAGATCCCACTCACCAAACAGATCCACATTCAAATGAACATATGAGGTCCCCACACCCTCCACCCCATCAAAAGTGGAGCTCTTACTCCAAAGACATTGGACACCCCTAGTCCCAGCTAATTTCCGCTGCTGCATCTTGCACAACCCAAAGAAGTAGAAGCCAAGACTTGATTGTGGAACCTAAGAGAGAAGACAAGCTCTTCATGATAACCTGCCTACCACCACCAGCTCTAGGTCCACAGGACTGATGCCCCATGAGGTAATGGAGCTCATGAATGTGTGTTGTACCTTCTGGGTGTTTTGCTACCTTGCATGTCAAGCTCTGCAGCCTTCCAGATCCCCTTGTTCTCTGACTGAGAAAGGGAAAAGGAAGCGGCTGAACATTCCTGCAGTGATATTGCTACAGTCTGAATGTCTGTGTCCTCTCCCAAATGCACATGTTGCAACTGAATCCTGTGATAGTTACTAGTGAGTGTCAACTTGATTGGATTGAAGGATGCAAAGTATTGTTCTGGGTATGGCTGTGAGTCAGTGGACTGAGAAAGGCAGACCCACCCTCAATCTGGGTGGGCACAATTTAATCAGCCGCCAGTACAGCCAGAATAAAAGTAGGCAGAGGAATGTGGAAAGACTAGACTGGCTGAGTCTTCTGGTCACCATCTTTCTCTAGTGCTGGGTGCTTCCTGCCCTCAAACATCAGACTCCAAGTTCTTCAGCTTTTGGACTCTTGGACTTACACCAGTGGTTTGCCAGGCACTTTCAGGCCTTCAGCAACAGACTGAAGGCTGCCCCCTTGGCTACCCTACTTTTGGGGTTTTGGGACTTGAACTGGCTGTTTTGCTCCTCAGCTTGCAGGTGGCCTTTTGTGGGGCTTCACCTTGTGATCATGTAAGTCAACACTTTTTAATAAACTCCCTTTCATAGACACATCTATCCTATTAGTCCTGTCCTTCTAGAGAATCCTGATGAATACAAATCTGCAATGTGATAGTATGGAGAGCTGAAGCCTTTGAGAAGGGGTGAAATCATGAGGACTCCAGCCTTATGAATGGGATTAGTGCCTTTATAAAAGAGACTTCCTTCCACAATGTAAAGATGCAGCAAGAAAGCACAATCTTGGAAGCAGAGAGTGAGTCCTCACCAGACACTGAATCTGCCACGCCTTGACCTTGGACATCAGCCTCCAGAGCTGTCAGCAATAAATGTCTGTTGTTTATAAACCATCCAGGCTGTATTAGTATGTTCTCACGCTGCTAATAGAGACATACCCAAAACTAGGTAATTCATGAAGGAAAGAGGTTTAATTGACTCACAGCTCCATGTGGCTGGGGAGGCCTCACAATCATAATGAAAGACCAACGGACGTCTTACACCGCCACAGGCAAGAAGAAAGCTTGAGCAGGGAAATTCCTCCTTATAAAACCATCAGATGTTGTGAGACTTATTCACTACCGTGAAAGCAGCACAGGAAAGACCCAGCCCCATGATTCAATTACCTCCTGCCCCACCGGGTCCTTCCCATGATACATGGGAATTGTGGGAGCTCCAGTTCCAGACGAGAATTGGGTTGGGGACACAGCCAAACCATATTATAGGCTAAGGCATTTTGTTACAGCAGCCCAAACAGATTAAGACAGATATCAAACCCAAAGTCAACGCCATGCCCTATAAGCGCAAGTGTTGGAGCAGTCTCTTGCAAACATTTATTTGAGCTCAGCTGGCTCTGAGAAGTGGGATCTTTTTTTTGCCTCATTCATTGGGTCCTAAAGCCTGTCATCAAGCATGGCAGTGTATGTGGCCATATTAGAAGGACAACATGGTAGATCTTGTGGTGATGGAAATGTTCTGTCCTTTGACTGTACCAAGGTCAATATCCTGGTGTGAGCTTGTACTATAGTTTTATCAGAGGCCTTCAAACCAAAGTGGCTTTATCTTGAATAGGGGCTGGATAACATGAGGCTGAGACCTGCTGGGCTGCATTCCCAGGAGGTTAGGCTTTCTTAGTCACAGGATGAGATAGGAGGTCAGCACAAGATACAGGTCACAAAGACCGTGCTGATAAAACAGGTAGCAGTAAGGAAGCCGGCCAAATCCCACCAAAACCAAGATGGCAATGAGAGTGATCTCTGGTCATCCTCACTGCTCATTATACGCTAATTATAATGCATTCGCTGCTAAAAGCCACTTCCACCAGCACCGTGACAGTTTACTGATGCCATGGCAACATCTGGAAGTTACCCTATATGGTCTAAAAAGGGGAGGAACCCTCAGTTCTGGGAATTGCCCACCCCTTTCCCAGAAAACTCATGAATAATCCACCCCTTGCTTAGCACATAATCAAGAAATAAGCATAAAAATAACCAATCAGCAGGCCTGGGGCTGCTCTGCCTGTGGAATAGCCATTCTTTCATTCTTTCACTTTCTTCATAAACTTGCTCTCACTGTGTGGATTCGCCTTGAATTCTTTCTTGCACAATATCCAAGAACCCTCTCTTGGGGGCCTGGATTGAGACCCCTTTTTGGTAACAGTTTTGCAAGATATTACCCCTGGGGGAAAAGTAAAGAGTACAAGGGATCTCCCTGTGTTATCTCCCTGTGTTATTTCTTTTCTTTTCTTTTTTCTTTTTTTTTTTTTTTGAGACAAGTTCTCATTCTCTTGCCCAGACTGGAGTGCAGTGGCGCAATCTCGGCTCACCGCAACCTCTGCCTCCCAGGCTCAAGTGATTCTCCTGCCTCAGCCTCCCGAGTAGCTGGGATTACAGGAGTGCACCACTACCGCCTGGCTAATTTTTGTATTTTTAGTAGAGATGGGGCTTCACCATGTTGTCCAGGCTGGTCTCAAACTCTTGAGACCAGCTTTGGCCTCCCAAATCCCTGTGTTATTTCTTACGACTATGTGTAAACCTAAAACTATCTCAAATTTAAAAGGTTAATTTTTTTAAAGTTCTTAAAAGTTTAGAAGATTAAAGAAATGTATGGATCAGTTCACTGCATATTGGTCTCAATATCCACAAAGATATTAGACATTTTTTTCCTCTATAAATGCTGGCTTTCAAGCCAACTATCTTAAAAGGGATTCAAACAAAAACATAATAATAATTCAAGAGTCAAAGCAGAGGAATGTTGCTTTTTACTAAGGGAGTGTCCACCCATCTCTTGAAGCTCTGGAATTCTTTGCCTCCATGCATTCTAAGCCCCGAGAGAAAGAGCATTCACAGGATATTAAAAAGCATCTGACTATTTATTTTTATATAGCCTACCTCTCAGCACAAATATGTGTGATGCAACATCCCTGTGGTCAGACACTTCTCAGTCTTCATGGAGTAGAGAACACACAACTAATTAAGGTGGGAATCACAAGGTGATATGATCTGAGCAATGCTGAAGTTATATCCTGGAGACTTCATAGAGTTCTTTTAGGAATTATCTCACATTGGCCTTTGACCAACAGAAAGGAGAGAGATGGCTGAGAAATTGCCTACGGAATACAATTTAGGATGAGTATGATCTTGCATGGGGATTCAAGACATCAAGGCACAAGTGTTTTGGTCTAAAGTATTCCATGCATTAAAGGTGAATGTGTCATCATCATCAAAATGTTGAATCGCTTGGGCAGATGGTGCAGATGAGGAGAAATTGGTGGCCCTCCCTGTCTGCTGTTGGGCGTCCTTTAGTAATTAACTTGATAGGGACCATGTTACTCAATCCCTGTCATGGATGTTAACTCCGGAATAATGGACAGGCTTTGCAAGTGTTCTCTTCAATGTTAGAGGATTTAGCATATTCAATGCATTTGTTTTAGAAAATGATTCTTTTTATGCACACGTTTATGGTTTGGTTTGGCTTTGTTCAAGTCAGCTATGACTCTTTGTCCTTCCAGTAGAGAAGAAATTATTCTGGAAAACCAATTTGCTGGTCCTTAAATATTTTCAGAATCTTCCGTCTTCCCTTGAAAGTGACATATATGTCACTTCACTCATGAAATGCTCCTGTTAAAGAATGGATTGTGGACCTTCTGAGGCCAGGGGTTCTCCTTTCAAGGAGGATGTGTACAAAAACAATGCCAATGCAGCCTCTATGAACACAGATTTTTAATAGAGCTGGGTTAAATGTGTGTACTCGTGGAATCATGCATCTGAGGGAATTGGGAGCAGAGAAACATGCAACTGGAGAATCATTAACTCAGTGACAACTGGAGCATATTTTCAAGCAGTGGGAAATTATATGACACTACATTTCTCAAAAACGGGTCAACAAAAACTGTCAAACTCTGCAAAATTATTTGAAGAGATTTACTTTGAGCCAAATATGCATGACCATGACCCATAACACAGCCCTCAGGAGATCCTGAGAACATGTGCTGAAGGTGATCGGGGCACAGCTTGGTTTTATACATTTTAGGGAGAAATGAGGCTTTGGTCAAATACATTTAAGGTTGAACCCAGAAAGGCGAGACAACTTGAAGTGGGCTAGGAGTCAGGGGACTTCCAGGTTATAGGTACATTTAAAATTTTTCTGATTGGCAGTTGGTTAAGTTTATCTAAAGACCTGGGATCAATAGAAAGGAAATATCTAGATTAAGATAGGGGATGTGAGACTGAAGTTTTTCATGTGGATGAACCCCCCAGGTAGCAGGCTTCAGAGAGAATAGACTGTAAATGTTTCTTATCAGAAGTAAGGCCTGTTTTGATGTTGATGCTGGAGGGCTATACTGAGACATGTCCAACCTCCACTTCCCATCATGGCTTGAACCAGTCTTTTAGGTTAAATTTCATTTCATTTCATTTCATTTCATTATTTCATTTCATTTCATTTCATTTCATTTCATTTCAATTTCATTTCATTATTTCACTTTGTCTATTTTGAGACGTTGTCTCACTCTGTTGCCCAGGCTGGAGTGCAGTGGCGTGATCTTGGCTCATTGCAACCTCCGCCTTCCAGGTTTAAGCGATTCTCCTGCCTCAGCTTTCTGAGTAGCTGGGACTACGGGCATGTGCCACCACACCCAGCTAATTTTTGTAATTTTAGTAGAGACGGGGTTTCACCATGTTGGCCAGGCTGGTCTTGAACTCCTGACCTCAAGTGATCCATCCGCCTCAGCCTCCCAAAGTGCTGGGATTACAGGTGTGAGCCACCGCGCCCGGCCTAGGTTAAATTTCAAAGTGCCCTGGAGGACGAAATCCATTCAGGTGTTCGAGGAGTCTTATAATTTTATTTTTGGCTTACAAATGGCACATTAAAGTTTTAGCAATGACAGTGACAGAATAAAAGATCTTGTTAATTATGATAACCTTGTGGTTTTCCTCTGGGACATGTACTGTCTATTGGAGTTTTAATTTCCATATGGTCTTTTTATTGCTCAGAATTGCTGGCTTCTTACTTACTTGGGAACTTGTTTCAGGATGAACACTCATGACAAAAGCAGGGATGTCTATAGTTTCTTGAAAACTTTAGTCTTCCACCCAATTTCTGTGCTGACATCTCTACTTTCTCCATGCTGTTTGTCTGATATATTCACCAAAATATTAGATATAATGGGGTCTGGTTAATCATCATCCATCCCAACTTCTCATAAAATTTTAAGCTCCAATACCCAAAAAATTAAAACCAAAAACTAAAATAAAGGCATCATTCAAGTTCTTAGATTCTAACTAGGACAAACACTTTGCCAACCTTTATCTGTTATTAAGCAGTTATAGATCTATGCCTCAAATCTAAGAGACTGTCAAGAACTAATTTTTTGGCTGGACACCATGGCTCCCACCTGTAATCTCAGCACTTTGGGAGGCTGAGATGGGAGGACCACTTAAGCCCGGGAGTCCAAGACCAGCCTGAGCAACATGGTGAAACCCCAACTCTACTAAAACTACAGAAATAAGTTCGGCATGGTGGTGTGCACCTATAGTCCCAGCTACTCGAGAGGCTGAGGTGGGAGGATCGCTTGAGCCTGGGAGGTCGAGGCTGCAGTGAGCTATGACTGCACCACTGCACTCCAGTCTGGGTGCAGACTGAGACCCTCATCTTAAAAACAAAAAACTGATTTTTTTCTACCAATTCTGTGGTATTTGAACTTAAAATAATAATAATAAAACCCTCTTGGTCTCAATTTCCTCATCTGGACCAGATCATCTCCAAAGCTCTCTCCAACTCTAGTGACACGTGTATGATTCTATTAGTTAATTTCCGAGCGTAAGAGGAACTCTAAATGGATTTGTTTTCCCTGTCTTTAATCTGCTTCCTCTGTGAACACTTTTCAACTTTGAATTTTGAAATCATGATAGATTCAACAGTGCTGCAAAAGAGTATAAGGCATTCCCTCTCATGAATTTTTTAAAAAATAATGTAATATTTATTGGAGAGAGATGTACTAATATATAAATGACTGAAATTAGCTGGTAATGTACTTTGTCTTTGGAAATGTTTTATTGTTTCCTCTATACTCCTATTCCCCCAAACCCCATAATGTATCACCTTGCATTATTGATCAACAAGATCAATCTCAATCGACGAGCAAGATTGGCTCTTATGTAACAATGGCAGCAAATAATGTGTTCAAATGTGGGTTTGTATGTAGAAAAATTGGGCCAAAGATTTAGGTTTACAAATAATCCTGTTAGAGGTGATATTGAAGTCATTTTGGAAGAAAGCGTTGTGAAGTAAGCCCATTTAGGGAAGATGGAAAAAAGGTGATTAAAGTCAGGAATGCTTTTATGAGCAATAAGTACTAAAAGCAAGTTAGGAAAACAGGGTATCAAGAAGCATTCCATGGCATGATTGTTAGTAAAATAGAGAAGAGTGAACTTCTGGGTGTAAATCTATTGATAAATACTATAGAAGCAAAAAGGGGCTTGAAGAAAGACCAGCCAGATGTGGTGGCTTATGCCTGTAATCCTAGCACTTTGGGAGGCTGAGGCAGGAGGATCATTTGAGTTTAGGAGTTCAAGACCAGCCTGGGCAACATAGTGAGACTGCCATCTCTACAATAATTAAAAAAAAAAAAAAAAAAAAAAAAAA
>NC_045456.1:20762066-20797638 GCF_002776525.5 Piliocolobus tephrosceles | reverse complement strand
AAAAAAAAAAAAAAAAAAAAAAAAGCCAGGTATGGTGGTGCATACCCATAGTCCCAGCTACTCAGGGGGTGGGACTGAGATGGGAGGATCACTTCAGCCCAGAAGGTTGAGGATGCAGTGAGCCCTGATCATGCCACTGTACCCCAGCCTGGGTGACAGAGGGAGACCTTGTCTCAAAAGGGAAAAAAAGAAAGAAAGAAAAAGGAAAAAAAAAGGTCAAGTAAAAATTCATAGGAAGAGATGATGAAATCATAGAATAGAAATGGAAGCTTTAAAGAGAATGATACCTCAGCTTTCTGAAACTGCCTTTGCAAAAATTGTATCAGTGAAAAAAATTACGGCAGTGGGGGAGATCCCATCTAGCCAACCCTCCTCTTGCCTTTAGCCTCCAACCTGCAAGACATTTAGCTTATAGTTTAAGTGAGAATAGGACTTCCGCAAAACTCAACTGCCTTTGTAAAGCAAATGAGAGATCACCAGGCTAGGCCAGAGGAGTCTGAATTCTGCTAAAGTACAGACAAAAATGATTGGCAGCCATTATTCCAGAGGTCACAAGCTATGCAACTTCCCCAATTTTCCTGCAGATAACATCACCATTGCAGAACAGAAGGACTGGCCTTTTGAGACGTCTTTTGGAGTGTTTTTGCATGTCTGACACACATGACAACACCTGGACCCACAGACTGAGGGCTTCACACTCCTGTGGCCCCACCCAGGAGCAACTCAGCCCTGGAGGACAGTTTCAGCTCCCTGTGATTTCATCTCTGACCCAACCAATCAGCAGCAGGCACCGATTGCCTAGCCACACTGACTCCTCTCCCAAACTACCTTGAAAAAACCCTAGCCTCCAATTTTTCAGTAATAACCTTGTCTCCCATGTGGCATGGTTGACCTTATGTCTATTAAGCTCTTGCTTTATTTCAATGTCATGGTCTCAGCAAATTGGTTTTGTCTGTGCAGGGGGGCAGAAAGAACCCCTCATGCAGTGACATCTCCACTTGACAAATATTTATTTCCCTGAGCCCTCATTGAGTTCCGAGGCTGAGATTGTGATGTATTAGAAGCCACGCTCTGTTTAACACCCTTACACATATAATCCAGCCATCCCACTTCTGGGTATAGATCCAAAATCATTGAAATCAGTGTGTTGAAGAGGTATTGGCACTCTCATGTTCACTGAAGCATTATTTACAATAGGTGAGATGTGGACACCACGCCAGTGTCCATGTGCAGATGAATGGATAAAGAAAATGTGCTTGTCCAGCCCTGGTGGCTCATGCCTGTAATCCCAGAACTTTCACAGGCTGGGGCAGGAGGATCACTTGAGGCCAGGTGTTTGCGAGCAGCCTGGGCAACACAGTTAAACCCCCTCTCTTAAAAAAAAAAAAAAAAAGTTTTTAAATTAGTTGGGCATCATGGCATGTGCTTGTAGTCCCCAGTTGCTCAGGAGGCAAAAGTGGGAGTATATTGCTTGAGCCCAGGAATTCGATACTGCAGTAAGCTATGATCATGCCACAGCACTCCAGCCTGGGCAATAGAGCAAGACCCTGTCTCTAAAAAATGAAGATGAGGAAGAAGGAAGAAGAAGGAGGAGGAGGAGGAGAAGAAGGAGGAGGAGAAGGAAGATGAGGAGGGAAGAAAAGAAGGAGGAGGAGGAGGAGGAGGAAAGTAGAAAATGGAATGACCTACATAAAATTTGGAAGTGCGATGCTTTTTGGTAACCAAACATCTACCAAGGCCAAGCCGATTCTCACTCTTCTACTTTGAGGGTACGTGATCTTGGAAAAGTTATAGAACTTTCATTAGTCTCAGCTTCTTCATCCAAAACTCAAAGCCCTAATTTATCCTCTGTAAGATGAGTAACATGAGGGAAACTGTCACAGTTGGAAGGGGCAAGAATTGAGACCATGCAGTAGAGATTCTTGAGTCCAAGTGAGCATCAGTCACTCCCATGGTCACTTAAGGACCCTGTCAATACACAGCCATTTCCACTCTAGTGAGCTGCTCTGGGGCTACACGGCACAGCGGCCACCATACTCCTTCCAATTCAAGACACAGCTTCCAACCCCACTACATGGCTGTCGTACTGCACCTTGGCGCTCCATTTTCCTTCTCTTCTTTTTTCTTTCCAACCTTTATTTTAGGCTCAGAATGTCCACGTGCACGTTTGTTACATGAGTAAATTGCATGTCGAGGGGGTTTGGTGTCCAGATTATTTCATCATCCAGGTAGGAAGCATAGTACCCAGTAGGTAGTTTTTCAATCCTCTCCCTCCTCCCCGCCTGCGCCCTCAAGTAGCCCCCAGTGTCTGTCATTCCCAACTTTATGTCCATGAGCACCCAAAGTTTAGCTCCTACTTAGAAGTGAAAACAAGCAGTACTTGGTTTTGTGTTCCTACATTAATTCACTCAGGATAATGGCCTCTAGCTGCATCCATGTTGCTGCAAAGTATTCCAGGGTGTCTATGTACCACATTTTCTGTATCTAGTCCACCGCTGATGGGCATCTAGGTTGATTCCATGTTTTTGCCATTGTGAATAGGGTCACTCTGTTTTCCACCCTCAAATATGACTATGAATTTATTCTATTGTGTCCCTCCCATTCCACTATAATTTTTTTTTTTTCCATTTCTCATCTAAAGCAAAATCATTTTCCCTCTCTTCTCCATGGCCCCATCTTCCCACGGTCTTTCAGCACACCGTTTCCATCCACAGTGAGGTCAGGAGGAGGTAGTTACCATGACTCCGTGCTGATGTTTATGCCTCTGCTTTTGTAATAAAGCACATCATTGGAAGTCCATGTCTTCCAACCATGCCACGTTCTACAGTTCTTGTTTGCCTCACAAACATCTGCTCACTGTCAGACGTCTGGAGTTTCAATCAATCTGTAAAAGTGAAGGGGGCTGTTCTGCTGTGGCCCTTTATGGCAAAGAGCTCTGAGCTCTGAGCCGGGAACATCTGGAGTTGCATATTTGATCAGGAGAGCCTATTGCAAAGTGACTACATTGCAGTGAAAGGAAAACAGGGACATCACACCTCATTTCTCATGTGGATGGAAATCTGGACTCTCGTAGAAGCTGAAGAGTGGAATACTCTTGGCTAGCTCCTAGAGCCTAGCCTTCATCTCTGGCCAAAGATCCATAGCAAAACGTTCTCTTTGCTTTCTATTCCTTGCTTTGACAGATTTCTGGAAGGAGCTTTTTCATTGAGTAAATGCGGGCAATAAATTTCTCATCAAAGGAAAAATGGGTTTTGTGACTATTACCCATGTTTTCTCTAGTTTGCATCAAATAAACTGGGTTTCCAATGGCCAGTAATTCTCCCAGAATAGAGACACTCATAGAGTTGCTGGTTATAGTGAAAAGGAAAAAAAAAAAAAGCCCCACCATTCAGGATTTTTATAGTCAAATCTCTGTTCATTTTATCACTAACAGTATGCCATAATCTCAGTATACAGTAGTAGTATTTTCACTATACTGGAAAATGGAAGATTACAGTGAGAAAACTGTGTTTCACAGACATAAGAGGACTGCTCACTTAATTTCATGTGAGTTGCTTTCTAATAACACTGTAGGAGGCTATTTTGCTTCTGCTCTGTTCTATTCTCTTATGCCATGCTCTTCTGAGCACCTAAATTTCTGAACTGGTGTTTATGTTTAGGAAAATCTCTTGTAATGGAAAGAATAAAACTCTACTAACAAAAGCTAAGGAGTTCAATCACATATTCTTGTAGTATCAGCAATAATGACATCATCCCTTTGTATTTACTGGCAGTGATAAATCTTAGCAATCTAAGTAAAACTAACCAAGTAAATCTAACAAAATCTAACAATTAAAGTAAAAACTGGATTTAGGGTAGCAAACATAAGAAAGACCTGAGGATCATACAAAACTATCCCTTTGATCTTCCTTCTCCATCTTTCCCCACAGGAGTGGCCAGAATTGTGAATGAGAATAAGAGCTATGCCTCCTTCCTCCCTCAACAGTAAAATGGTGCAGAATAAATTTAACGTGGAAAAAAAATGGAGATAAATGCATGACCCGGGATATTATCCAGTGGAGCCACAAGAAGTCTTTCAAACCAGTGACAATGGAATTAATACAGTGCAGCCTATGGATTAGAGTAAATGGAAACTTTTCAATTAGGAGAATAGAAAGCTTGCCTTGTGGGTCAGAGCTTTAAATCTCTTTGTGTTATGCTGCGTTTTCCATTGTTGCACCATCTATAATATTTTGATTATTTGGATATAGAGGAAAGTGTAACCTCTTTTCTTAGCCTGCAAGAAATAGCATATAGCATCATACAACTTACTAAACAAATAAATCAACCTGTTTATTGCTTAAAAATGTATCACACAAATTCAGTTTCTGCTTTGTTATTGTAAGGCTGTCCAATGGGTAAATAAAGCATGGTTGTATGTTAAAAAAAGAGAGAGAGAGGGGACTGGAAGAAGTCCAACCACAATTTATTGTGCAAAATCTTACAGAAGCTGGATTGAAGTGCTTCGTAACACTTTATTAATGTTTGTTGTAGACACTGTGATGCCAGGCCATGGAGAAACCGATGATCTGACAATTGTAAATCACTCAAATGTGTACATCCGTAGAGCAACATGGATTTTAAGAGCTTGTCTATATTTCTAGGAGAAAATTTACTAACACATTCACCCAAATATTTAACTTAGTATGATACATCATTTACTGTGTAAATGCCTGATTGAAACAGTATGGGGGAAAGCTGTTTTTATGGAGAAATAAGGAATAAGGAATTCACTGTTTGCTTTTTGTGTTTGGTCTGAATGTAACAGCCTTCACTCTCCTCTACCAGAATGTCTGCTGGCAAAAACACAATGGCAGCACTACTGAGAACAAGACCTAGACTTAACCTTGCAGTTGGAGTTAAGGCAGGTTTTCCAACTGTAACTTCAATTTCTGCAAAGCAATCATTGATCTGAACTTCTTCTATGATGGACATTTCTAAATGATATAAAGGTGGGAAAAAATAGAAAACTTATAGAATAATCCTCATTAATTAAAACGGTAGTTATTATTTGCTTTTCAATATGTAAAATTTTCCCAAAACAATTTTTTTTTGGGGGGGGTAGAGATAGAGGGATTTCACTTTGTTGCCCAGGCTGGTCTCAAACTCCTAGACTCAAGCAATCCTCCTGCTTTAGCTTTCCAAAATACTGAGATTACAGGGGTAAGCCACCATGCCTGGTCCCAAAACAATTATATCATTATGTTCGACTAGCCTGAAAGATTTCCTCATAATCTCATGTCATCTAAATTATGAAATTGATTGGGAATTTGAATCTGAATTTTGGAATATACACAAGGCACTTGAGTTCCTAAAAATAGGAAATGTATTCTGATTATCGTAATAATAAAATGCCCCTGAGAAGTAGCAGGCATTTAATATTTTGGAGCGCCATTGACTCTGAATCCCAAAGTAATGTAATATTTAGAAATTCAGATTTTTTTTTGAGAGTCTCACTGTGTCACTCAGGCTGGAATGCAGTGGCGCAATCATGGCTCACTGCAGCCTTGACCTCCTGGGCTCAAGTGATCCTCCCATCTCAGCCTCACAAGTAGCTGGGACTACAGTGCATGTCACCATGGCCAGCTAATTTTTCTTTTTTTAGATATGGGGGTCTTGCTATGTTGCCCACGCTGGTCTGGAACTCCTGGGCTCAAGCCATTCTCCCATGTTGGCCTCCCAAAATGTTGGGATTATAGGCATGAGCCACTGAGCCTGGCCAGAAACTCTGATTTTTAGTAAAAGCCTAGAGGATTGTGTGCAGAATTTGAAAATATATCTTCTTGATCAAAACATGAAATCTTGCAGAGATATGAGAGTTCTGATGAATAAGAATTTGGAGAATTCACACAGAAATAATGCATTCTTGTCCTGGGCACACAGGAAAACCACACGCAGTTCAGACTCACCACTCCTGGCCCCAAACCCGCAGTCAGGACCAAGTGGTCAGGACCTAGTTAAGGCCAATGGAGTTTGGCTACAAGACCTGCCTCATTAAAAATAAATCACTTTTGATATGCTAATTACCCTAACTTAGTCACTGTACATTATACGTATTGAAACATCACTACGTTCCCCATGAATATGTGCTGTTGTTATTTGTCAATTTTATGTTTGTTTGTTTTTTAGACAGGATCTCGCTCTGTCACCCACGCTGGAGTGCAGTAGCACGATCTCAGCTCACTGCAACCTCCGCCTCCTAGGTTCAAGTGATTCTCCTGCCTCAGCCTCCTGAGTAGCTGGGATTACAGGCACCTGCCACCATGCCTGGCTGATTTTTGTATTTTTAGTAGAGACGGGGTTTCTCCATGTTGGCCAGGCTCGTCTTGAACTCCTGACCTCAGGTGATCCACCCACCTCGCCCTCCCAAACTGCTGGGATTACTGGCATGAGCCACCATGCCTGGCCTTATTTTTTAATTAAAAATAAATATATATATTATGATAAGCGTATATAATGAGATATATACACATATATGTGTGTGCGTGTGTGTATGTGTATATATATATATATCCTGAATTTGCTCCCCCCCAAAAAAAAGAAAAGAAAACAAAAAAATAACCAAATCTCTCCCAAGCAGTGGCATCCTAAGGGTTTATCCTAAAGGTGCAGCCCTCTGTTCCACAAATAGGTAAGAAGCAGATCCACATCTATAGGGAATTTGAACATAATATTAAAACAAACCCAAGTGGGCTTGTTTGTAGTTATCACCACACATCGGCCATTCTTCACGATTTTATTTACAAAGTACAAAGCTGATACTATTGCAAACGGATACAGTTGCTTTTGCGTTTTAATGATAATATTGTGTATCAGAGCTTCAAGATATTTGTTGTCTTTCGATGAGCCCTGTGTTCCACAGGAAGATTCAGGGAACCGTCACAGTCAACCAGCAACACAGACGGGCTCAAAGCCCCGTGCTCTTGCTGAGAATAGATTTGCACGAGTGCAGAATCTTCAGTTTAGGTTTCCATTTCCCATGCTTCTAAATACTCTTGGGTTTAAAGTGTGGACTGGAAAGCAACATTGAGAAACGTAATGAAAAAATAATAGCACTTAGGGTCCAATTTTTTTTTTTTTTTTCTTTTGGAGACAGAGAATTGCTATGTCACCCAGGCTGGAGTGCAGTGGCGTGATTTCAGCTCACTGCAACCTCTGCCTCCCAGGGTCAAGTAATTCTTCTACCTCCGCCTCCGGAGTAGCTGAGACTACAGGTGTGCACCACCACACCTGGCTAATTTGTGCATTTTCCGTAGAGATGCCATGTTGGCCAGGCTGGTCTCGAACTCCTGACCTCAAGTGATCTGCCTGCCTTGGCGTCCAAATACAAATCCGAAGTGCTGGGATTACAGGTGTGAGCCACCACGCCTGACCCAAATTAATCTTTGAACCATGTAGAGTTCACTTATTTGCAAGCATTTCTGCAGGTGGCTTTTCCCTTTTCTCAAAAAATTGACATAATGAGAATGCATTAATCCATTACTTTTCCCTTTATACAATAATATTAATTTTATTGTAGAGATTTATGAGGCACAATATGATGTTTTGATATTTGCTCACATTGCAGGATGATTAAATCAAGCTACTTATTTATCACCCGACATATTTTTGTATATGTAGTGAGAATATTTTAAAATTTGTTATTCTCTTATCAATTTTCAAGTATACCATGCTATTAACCATAGTTACCACGTTGTACAGTAGATCTCCTGAACTTCTTGAGATTTTTGCATCCCCTGACCAACATCTTCCCCAATTCCCTGCCCCACTCCCCAGCCCATGGGAACCACCATTCTGCTCTCTACTTCTAGGACTTCTGCCTCTTTAGCTCCCACGTAGAACTGAGATCATGTGAGGATTGTTTTTCTGTACCTCGTTTATTTTACTTAACATAATGTCCTCCAGTTCCATCCATGTGGCTGCAGACTGCACAAGAAAGAATTTTATTCTTTTTTCTTTTTCTTTTGAGACAGAGTCTCACTCTGTCACCCAGGCTGGAGTGCATTGGTGTGATCTCAGCTCACTGCAACCTCTGCCTCCCAGGTTAAAGCGATACTCTCTCAGCCTGCAGAGTAGCTGTGATTACAGGCACCCGTCATTGTACCTGACTAATTTTTGTATTTTTGTATAGACAGACTTTCACCATGTTGGCCAGGCTGGTCTTGAACTTCTGACCTCAGGTGATCTGCCTGTCTCAGCCTCCCAAAGTGCTGGGATTACAGGCATGAGCCACCGCACCTGGCAGAATTTTATTCTTTTTTATGGCTGCATAGTAATTCATTGTGTATTTGTACCGCATTCTCTTTATGCACTCATCTGTTGATGGGCATTTGGGTTGATTCCATATCTTGGCTATTATGAATAACACTGCAATAAACACGGGAGTGCAGCTATCTCTTAACCATACTAATTTCAATTCCTTGGGCTATATATTATCAGTGGGATTGATGGGCCAAAGGGTAGTTGTATTTTTAATTTTTTGAGAGAACTCCATACTGTTTTCCATAATAACTGTACTAATTTATATTCCCACCAAGAGTATACAAGCGTCCCCTCTTTTCTGCATCCCCACCAATGCTTATATTTTATCTTCTTGAGAGTAGCCATTCTGACAGGTATACAGTGGTATCTCACTGTGGTTTTCATTTGCATTTCTGATGATTAGTGATGTTGAGCATTTTTTCATATATCTGTCGGCCATTTGTGTGTCTGTTTTTGAGAGATACTTATTCAGTTCCTTGGCTCATTTTTAAATTGGGTTATTTGTTTTCCTGCTGTTGAGTTTTTGAGTTTCTTATGTATTTTTGATATTCACTTCTTATCAGATGTATGGTTTGCAAATATTTTATTTCTTCTTTCCTTCTCTCTCTCTCTTTCTTTCTTTTTCTTTCTTCTTCTTTTCTTTCTTTTTCCTTTTTCTTTGGGACAGGGTCTTCCTCAGGCACCAAGGCTAAGGTGCAGTGCTGTGATCATGGCTCCCTGCAGCCTCTACCTCCCGGGCTGAAGCAATGCTTCCACCTCAGTCTCCCATAATTGGGACCACAGGCATGCACCACCATGCCTGCCTAAAGTTTTTTTTTATTTTTTGTAGAGACAAGAGTCTCCCTATGCCACCCAGACTGATTTTGAACTCCTGGGCTCATGTGATCCTCCTGCCTCAGCCTCCCAAAGTTCTGGGATTACAGGCGTGAGCCACCATGCCCAGCCAAATATTATCTTTCAATCCACAGGTTGTCTATTCACTCTGTTAACTGTTTCAGTGGCTGTGCAGAAGTATTTTAGTTTGATGCAATCCTATGTGTCTATTTTTGCTTTTGTTACCTGTGTTATTTTATTTGTATTACATTTTACTGACATGACCATACCTACCAGTCCCATACATGACAATCTTTACTATGTTTCTGTCCTGTCATTATTATTATTCCTCTAATTCTATAACAATTGTTGAAAATCCTTTTGTTTTCTAAAGAAAGGGGTATTATAATATAATTCACCCCCAGTGTCAGATATAGTAGACATACCACTGACCTTGTCCCTTCCCTGCCAACCATGAGAGGCTTAAATGATGGTGTCCCCAAATGGAATGAGTTACTTTCCTGACTTATTGCTTGAAAGTTGTATTGATTATCCCTTGTTCTGTAACACATCACCCCAAAATTTAGCAGCTTCAAAGAACAGACTTTATTATATCATGCAGTTTCCAAAGATCAGGATTCTTGGAGAGGATTAGCTGGATGTTTCTGGGGCAGGTGTCTCATGAAGTTGCTGGGAAACTCTCTGTTGATGGCCCGAAAGTATTCCCAAGAGAGCCACCCAATGAAGAATATGCCACTGGACTTCCTGGGAGCAGGACATAAATTTTTTTTGTACTAATCTGCTGAGATTTGGAGATTATTTTTTGAATACTCAATATGGGTTTTTCTGCACCAAATATTTTTCAGAAACTTTTAAGAGAAGTTTTCAATATGAAAAATGAGAGTTTCAGGAAAGAAAATTTCCCTATTATTCATGCCTTCCCTGGATTTGAGCTTCCTTGATCTATTCCCTGCAGTGATTCCACATAGAGAGCTGTGGGAATATGTTTGCAATCCTCATCTTTATAGTTAGTTTCTCACAAAAGTTAAAAGAACTTTTATGACTGCAAAACTAATGCAAGATTCTATGAAAAGTGTATTTCCTTTTAAAGCACTGTATGATTACAGATACTGTTATTTCAGTTCTCTTTCTCCTTCCCCTTAAATCCACAGAAGTACAAATGAAGGTGGTTTTTCGAGTGGAAATTTCACTTTCCGTGTTGAACAGTGCAATCTAGTAGATGCCACAATAACCAAGTAAATTTGGGATTGATTGAAAGCATATAGTGATTACACTTCTTTGATACAGATACAGCCTAAAACTTTCAGAGAGCATTTGCTAAGGTTTGCCTGGAAGAAAAAAAAAATGGTAAATTTTTGCATGAAAATGGCCAAATGTTTCCCCAAGCAGTTTTACTTGTCTTGTATAAGTTATATTTTATTTGCAAATTGTCATCATAGGCCATCTTTAATTTTGCCTGTTATGACCTCCTTCTGAGTGGAAAGCAGAGGATCCTAGGTGAATGAAATGGAATGCGATTACTTCCCAGGCTGGGGGGAAGAATGCCAGCAGTGCAGTCAGGGGCCACTCTGGGTTCTCAGCTCCCTCCTGAGCTCTGCAAAAGCCTTCCCAGGTCACTGCAACCCTCTCCTCCTCCCCCGGCGGGGGATGCAGAGGGAATCCCCACCAGGTCTCGCTTCTGCAAGGTCACGGGTGAATAGACTTGAGGGTGAAGACACTCTCGAGACGCGAATGCACTCTCACATTGGGGTGGTGGCTGGCAGAGCTTGATCTGGTCACAAGTGGACGGATTTGCAGAGGTTCACTGAGGTCTCTGATGCAAAATGACCAAGAACCGCTCGCTGTTCGCATCCAACCTGGACGTGCATGAGTTGGGCTTCTGCGTCTTCATTGCAGACGTTTAGAACTGAAGCGGGTCTTTGCTGCATCCTCTCCAGAACCCTGGATTTTACAGACAGCGCTGAGGTCCTTTCACAGGCTCTGTCTTCATCCTATCATAGAGCTCACTGGCATGCCGTTCTGCTAACTCTTTTCTTCTGTTTTGGAAAATATCATTTTTTATTTTTAAAATGTGAATTGTGTAAAACGCATAAGGGATTTTGTCATGTTGAAGTGAATTAATAAATGTATGTATAATGTCTCAGGTTTTCTGTCTAATATAATAAATATTGACAAGTGTAAGCTCCATCAGTAAAAGCTCTTTGAGGTCCTTGATAATTTTTTAGAGGACAAAGAGTGCTTGAGACCAAAAGAGCTTGAGAACCAGGGTTTGAAGACATGCAAGGGAAGCTAGGAAAAGCCTATTCCTAGGATGGTACAAAGCACAGGGGGAAGGTTTTCTGGATATATTATGTAATATATATAGTATTATACAATAGTTATATAATTTATAATAAAATATATTTTGTTTTATATAACTTATATGTAGTATGTAAATATATTATGTACAATATTTATTTTATATATAGCATATAAATATATGTTATATATTATGTTATATGAAAATATTACATATTATATACAATTATATAAAATAATAGATATAATAGATAAAATATAAATATATAAATATTATATGAGTATTATATTTATACACTATATATGATTATTATATAGTATATATATATTTTATATTATATATAATATAATAAACAACAAACAATATATAATTTATGAAAATAAAATAAATATATAAAATATAAATATATTAATATATCATCACATATAATACATATAATATTGCCTTGTGTAAACATATAGAATATATTATGTATAATAATATATATTTAAACAAGGCAATATTATGTAATATATATTATAATATGTATTATATATATTATGATGTATACTATATATTAATATAATATATAATTATATATAATGTTTTGATAGATAAATAAAATATATAATCATTATATAATATATAATTTATATTATATAAACTATATATATCATTTACATATATGCATGTGTGTATATATAAATATATTTCTATGTGTACATATATGAATCATTTATGCATAAGTGGTCATTGAAATTGTGGGTGTGGATGGCTTCAGGTAGAGAGAGACGAGATAGAAATACAGGGACACTTGGGATTGCTCCAGGGAGGACATGAAAATGCCAGCATTCTCTCGGAAACTAGAAAGCTTCTATCACTTAAGCTGAATGGTGGACCCATGAGGGTTTGCATTATTGTTGTAAGTCTTCTTTGGAGCATATTTAAAATTCAGTTGCAACATTTAACAGACAAGATAGCTTTACAAAGGATAAAGTAGGCAGGCTGATTAGAAGAAAAACTGCAGGATATCACTGTAGGAGACGAAGGAGGAGGAGGGGAAAAAGGAGGAAAAGGAGGAGGAGAAAGATGAGGAGGAGAAGGAGGAAGAAAGGAGCAGGAGGAGAAAGAAGAGCAGAGGGAGGAGGAAGAGAGGAGGAGGAGAAGGAAGATGAAGAGAGGAGAAGAAAAAGGAAAAGGAAGTGGCAGAGGAGAAGGAGCAGGAGGAAGAAAGGTCTACTGCCTTCAGGGCCATTTGAGTCAGAGGAGTACCCACGGCCATCAAGATGATGCAGTCAATGGGAACAAAGGCTGACTGGCATGAACTCAGGAAGAGTGGCTAAGAACATGCACACACGAAACAGATAGGACGGGGGAGGAGAGAGCAATGAAGACCACATCTCATCCTGTAGTGCACGAATCCATCTTGACGCTGGCATCCATGAAAGTGCCTCCATGAAAGCATGAAATCTTATCCCCTGCTCTCATCCTGGAAAAGGTTCTTGAAGTTCCCTCCCTGCAACGTTCACTGGAAGAACTGAACCTTAATTGCTACTAAGAGACCTTTTGGCCGTGGAAGAAATGCAAGATAAAGTCTAATTGGCTGATGATTACATATGGGCCCACATTCAGGAATAATTTATCTTTTGTGTTTGGCAGCAAATTTTCGGAGCTCAGAGCCGATGTTTACATGTTTTTGAGCTTGTGTGATACTGTAATTTTGCAAGGCTTTGGATGGAGATATTTTGATTGGCCTTTTTGCTTATTAACTCAAGACTTATAATAATAATAAATCATAAAACGTCATCATAACTGAATTATAAGGCTGGAAAGAATGTTAAGGAGTCAGTAAGAGCAAGCAATCCCCAACTGATGCTGCTAAGTATTTCCGGGCACCTGCAATGTTGGGGTGCACTTCACAATGTTTAGGACAATCTCCCCTTGTCTGATGGATTGTGAAAATTCCCAAAACTTCCACTCTCTCCACGACACAATTTACCAAAAAAGTTGGGTGTATTTTTGTTTGTTTGTTTTGCTAGGGCTGCCATCACAAAATTCTGTATGATGAGTGGTTTAAAACAACATAAATTTATTGCCTTATGGCTCTGAAGAGCAGAAGTCTGAAATCAAGGTGTCAAGCACAGTTGGTTCTTTCCGGAGGCTCTGAAAAAATCGGCTGCTGTGTTCGCTTTTGGTGAATTTCATTAATCCCTTGGTGTTCTTTGCTTGTAGAGCTGGCATTCGATCTCTTCCTCTATGGTCACTTTGGTAATATTTATTCCCATCCAATACAGCAAGGGTCCCCAACCCCCAGGCCATGGACCAGTACCAGTCCATGGCCTGTTATGAAGCAGATCACATGACAGGAAGTGATCAGCAGGTGGGTGAGCAAGCAAAGCTTCATCTGTATTGACAGCCATTCCCCATCGCTCACATAACCACATGCGTTCCGCCTCCTGTCAGATCAGTTCAGTAGTGGCATTAGATTCTTATAGGAGTGTGAACCCTATTGTGAACTGCACATGCGAGGGATCCAGGTTGCCCGCTCCTCATGAGAATCTAATGCCTGATGATCTGTCACTGTCTCCCATCACCCCTAGATAGGGCCGTCTAGTTGCAGGAAAACAAGCTCAGGGCTTCCACTGATTCTACATGATGGTGAGTTGTAGAATTATTTCATTATGTATTCCAATGTAACAGTAATAGAAATAAAGTGCACAATCAATGTAATGTGCTTGAATCATCCCGATGCCATTGTCCTGCCCCAGATCCATGTAAAAATTGTCTTACATGAAAACTGTCCTTGGTGCCAAAAAAGTTGGGGACCGCCGCAATAGAGAGTGGAAGGTGAAGCAGAGTGTACAGAAATAATCCAACAGAAAGGAGCTTGTTGTTAGCTGGTGCATGTAGCTTTCTGGGACCACTCTCTACTCTTTACTCTCTCTATCTTGTCAGCACCAATACTCATCAATATTTCATATGGCAAATACGAGTTTAGCACAGGCATACCATAATCAACCTAAACGAGAGATCTGTCTATTATGACAGACACTACCTACTAATACTAATGTATTAATACTTACTATTACTCATGCATTTATGAGCTATGGCTATTGTAAACATGGAGGCAGTTCTTCTTTACAACTGAATGACCTACCCAAAAGTCAGTGTGAGGGAAGACTCCAGCTCATTAACTATCAATCTAGTATTCAAGAAACAGACCAAATGGTGCTTGTCAATTTGTGTTTAAAAGTCTACTCCTGGCTGGGCACGGTGGCTCACGCCTGTAATCCCAGCACTTTGGGAGGCCGAGGCAGGCAGATCATGAGGTCAGGAGATCGAGACCATCCTGGTTAACACAGTGAAACCCCGTCTCTACTAAAAAGACAAAAAAATTAGCCGGTCATGGTGGGGGCACCTGTAGTCCCAGCTACTCTGGAGGCTGAGGCAGGAGAATGGTGTGAACCTGGGAGGCGGAGTTTGCAGTGAGCCGAGATTGTGCCACTGTACTTCAGCCTGAGCGATAGAGCGAGACTCCATCTCAAAAAAAAAAAAAAAAAAAAAAAGCCTACTCCTATTATAAATTTTCTCTGCCCAGCTTTAAATGCAGAGTTCCATAGCTGAAATTAATTGTTGGTTTCTCGACAGAAAACATGAGCAAGCTGTGTTGAGTCACTTCATGGTATGTCTTACCATGGGATTGTTGACCAGAATAACGTTTTATTAGACCTAATTAGGGATTCATTAGTGGGAAATATGCGTATTTGGATTTCGCAGATGCCGAGACGTGCCCTGTTGGTTTACCTCATCAAGTTTTGACCAATAAGATGCCTGGGTGACCCTGTCAAACAGAAATTCTACTGTGGTTTGAAATATTAGAGTTGTAGCAAAGCTTGCTTCTCAAAAACATACCAGCCCAAAGGCATACGTTTTGCATAATATTTATTGCAATATTTGGGCATGTTTATATACAGCATAAAGATTCTTTGGCACTTGTGCCTCTTGGGTTAATTGATTGTTATGTCTTTGATCTTCTGCCAAGTTAAAGGTTATTTGGTAGCTTCTATGAATTCAGAGACAATTTTACAAACCATAGCCTTTCCAATGTGAAAGGAATGCCTGGGTGAAGTGAAGTGACAGTAACAATTGTGGCTTCATGAAACAGAGCGAGAATGCATCCTCTCCCACGTTGGGTGGGTGGGACCCGAGTGATGAGACTGACAGTTTCATTGGTGGTGGAGAAGAAAAACTTATTTAAAACAAATAACTGCATTTTGCCAAGGACTGTCACCTTTGCCAAGGAAGCCGAGTTTGAATCCACCCTGCAGAAGGTGCAAAGAATCTTTAAGCAATATGTAAACACGCCCAAATATTGTGACAAATATATAAACAGGGAACACAAGTTTTCAAGAGAGGGACGTGAGGGAGGAAGCAGTCTCAGTTACCCCTTCTAGCAGCAAGGCTACCAGGAGGAAGGTGCTCAAATGCCATGGGCAGAGCAGGATGACCAGAGTGGCATCCTTTCCCGGGCAATGAGGGGCCCAGAAAACACAGAAACACCTTAGAGAGCTGTTGCATTTGTCTTTTATCAATATTTAAGCATGGATTTTTTTTACACGGAATCACAGTTATCCATTCCATATTGCTGGCTAAATGGCTACATTATCTATTTTTTTCTGATCCTTCATTCTTTCATTTGTATTTGGAAACAGCAAACGCTGCTTTCAGATGACCACAGAATATTACTACAGTGAATGTTTTCCAGCAAAAGGTATAATATTTTTTATTCTGTGCTAGTTCGGTGCTTATTTCATAGTAAGATTCATGCATACATACATACACATACACATAAGTAAGTACAAAGGCATTGCCATGGTTAATTATATGTGTCAACCTGGCTGAGCCATGGAGTTCCCATATATTTGGTCAAATGTTACTCTAGATATGTTTATGAATATTATTCTGGTTGAGATTAACAAATGAATCAGTAGACTTAGTAGAGTGGATTGTCTTCTGTTATGTGGGTAACAGAGCAATTGATTCAATGGTGGTGTCATTAGGGAACAAGGAGGAAAGATAAGAAAACAGAAAAGATTGTTGGCCACTGTGGAAAACAGTGTGGAGATTCCTTAAAGAACTAAAAATAGAACTACAATTCGATCCAGCAATCCCACTCCCAGGTATCTATCCAGAGGAAAAGAAGTCATTATATGAAAAAGGATTGTCCTCTGTTATGAGGGTGGACATAGAACAAAGCAAAAATGGAGTAACAAAGAATTTGCTCTCTCTGCCTGTCTTTGAGCTGGGACAATAGTTTTACTCCTGACTCCACACTGGACTCAGACTGCAACTCTCACCATTGGCTCTCCTGGGTCTCAGACCTTCAGAGTCAGACTGGAACTCTCACCATCAGCTCTCCTGGGTCTCAGGCCTTCAGACTCAGACTAGAACTCACACTCTCAGCTCTCCCGGGTTTCAGACCTTCAAACTCAGATTGGAACTCTCACCATCAGCTCTCCTGGGTCTCAGGCCTCCATACTCAGACTGGAACTCACGTCCTCAGCTCTTCTCAGTCTCAGGCCTTCACACAGGAACTCACACCCTCAGCTCTCCTGGGTCTCAGGCCTCCGTACTCAGACTGGAACTCACGTCATTGGCTCTTAGACTCAGGCCTTCACACAGGAACTCACACCATCAGCTCTCCTGGGTCTCAGACCATCATGCTGGAACTCACACCCTCAGTTCTCCCGGGTCTCAGGTCATCACACTGGAATTCACACCATCAGCTTTCCTGGATCTCAGGCTGTCACACTAGAACTCACACCATCGGCTCTCCTGGGTCTCAGGTCTTCAGACTCAGACTGGAACTCACACCCTCGGCTCTCCTGGGTCTCAGGACTTCAGACTCAGAATGGAACTCACATCCTTGGCTCTCTTGGGTCTTAGGTCTTTAGACTCAGACTGAAAGTCACACCCTCGGCTCTCCTGGGTCTCAGACTTTCAGACTGGAACTCATACCTCCTGGGTCTCCAGGCCTAATAACTAAATCTACAGGCAGCATCATGGATGAACCTTAGAAATTCAAAATTGGCAGAAAAAATATACATAGGAGAGTATGTGCTATGTTAGCAATAACTATGATTCAAAAGTGAGCAAAAGTGAACCATAAAATTTAATGCACCCAGATAAATTTAATTTTTAATTTACAAATAATCAATGTACGTATGTATGTATGGAGTATAGTGTGATATTTTGATATATGCATACCTTGTAGAAGGATTAATTTGAGTAAATTGCCATATTCATCACTTCACCTACTTATTTGTGTTGTGTGTGTGGTGAGAACATTTAAAATCCACTCTGTTAGCCACTTTGGTTTCTGTTGCTTTTTTTAAGACAGAATCCTGCTCTGTTGCCCAGGCTAGAGAACAGTGGTGGGATCTTGGCTCACTGCAATCTCTGCCTCACGGGTTCAAGCTATTCTCCTTTCCCAGCCTCCCAATTAGCTGGGATTACAGGTGTGCACCACGATGCCGGGCTAATTTTTGTATTTTTAGTAGAGACGGGGTTTCACTATGTTGGCCAGGCTGCTCTTGAACTCCTGACCTCAAGTGATCTGCCCGCCTCAGCCTCCCAAAGTGCTGGGATTACAGGCGTGAGCCACCCTGCCCGGCCTTGTGGAATGATTAAATTGAGCTAATGCTGTATTCATCACATCAATTACTTATTATTTCTGTATATGTGGTGAGAACATTTAAAATCCACTCTTAGCCACTATGAAATATATATTATGTTATTATTAACTGGTCCCCATGCTGTAGAATACATCCCTAAGACTTATTCCTCCTTTCTAACTAAAACTTTGTACCCTTTGATCAACATCTTCCCAATCTCCAACGCCGAAGCCCCTGGGAACCACTGTTTTACTGTCTGTTTCCATTAGTTCAATTTTTTTAGATTCCACATATAAGTGAGATCATAGGGTGTGTTTCTGTGCCTGGCTTATTTCACCTGGCATGATGTCCTCTGGGTTCATCCATGTTTTCTTAGTCTTAAGAGAGTACCAAGGAGACAGGACTTTTAATAAAATAACAGTGAGGGGAGAGGGATCAAATTGGGATTGAAAGCAATTCGTCTGCAAAAATTCCAATAGCCTCTTCCTTCCAGGGTCCATCTTACTGACCTAGTTTGAATGAGGTCTCCACCCTCTGAGGCCTAAAACCAGCAAACGGTGGTGACAGCATAGTGCGGTGGTAGAGAATCCACTCTTACATCAGCGAGATCCGTTAAAGGCTAAAGAATTGTTGGAGATAGGAAACTATGCAGGAAGGATTCACTGCACCTAAAACTAACTTGCTTTGTGTGTGAAGTGTTGGGTATCTTTAAAGGAAAACATGCATTGGTGTGAAAGGATGAATATGCAAAGCATGTTAAGAAGCAAGCCAATAAAATAAGCATGGATCCAACAACCCACATAAAAAATGGAGAATATTTCTCATTCATTGTTGCTTTCAAGGCTTCCTTCTATACTGCCTTGAAAATCCCACCGTCAAAGTTAAATATTTTCCTGAATTTTTTGTGTAATAAAAACGTAACAATTTTGCCTGAGAGCTCTGTTTTCCTAATCAGTATATTATGGTTTACTTAGGCTAGCATTTGAATCATATTCATTGAGAGCACACTGCATAGTCTGTATTTTTCTTTTTTCCCTTCAAACAATTTGGAATTTCTCAGATTCAGCCATGACTCTGCACATAGATTTAGTTAATTCATTTTGCCTTTGTACAGTCTTTCATTATGTAACTATTTCACACTTTATAGATCCATCCCCCTGACAGCAAACATCTGAGTTGTTGCAGGGTTTTACTGTTACGAACATTGCTGCTAAGGGCATGCTTATCTATGTACAAGAGTATGCAAGAGTTCCTCTAAAGTACATACCAGCGAGGGGAATTGGTGGGTCGTGTTCTGATTTAAAGGTTGGTGCCAAAGGGATCTCCAACATGGTTGTACTGATTTATGGTCCCAGCAGCAGTGGGTGAATGTTCTCATTGTTTGACATGTACATTAGCAGATAGATTTAGCCAGAATTAGAGACTGCTCACTGATACCAAACCAGTTTTTCCCTCTTTAGAGCTTGACCACATTTTCCATCTGCTCCTGGAATTCAGTGTCTGGTTGAGTTCTAGCCAAGGAAATGTGAGTATAAGCATGTGTCCCCTGGAAATCTCCCACGGGTGAGCTTCCATGAGCTTTTTCCTTGGAGCTGATAAAACTGAAACAGTGGCCAAAAAAATCAACCAACAAAAACAGGGATACCTTGCAAGGCAGGTGTTGGAGATGGCAGAGTAGCAATTTGTACCAAACCTGAATGTCTCCTCACCACTTGGAGAAAATCTACCCAAGCAAGAACACCTGCAAAGGGCTAGTAAAGTAGAAAAAATAAACTACGATTGTGTTGAGCCAATAAAATCCTGTGGTGCCTTTTTTATATCGGTGAGCATTATTCCAGGATTCTGAATGGGATCAACCTTGTGCATCTAAAATGACAGCGTACTCTGGTGGTAACGTGCATTTCTTATTGTCTAATGTAATTGGCCAAATTGTCACCGGACTACTCAACTGTCATAGTTCCTCTGTTGGAAAGCCCTACACGTTTTTACCTTTGCCCATCGAAAGACTGTAAAAATAATTGTGAGAAAGGATGCAAACATATGAGTATGTGTACATAAATATTTGTAGACTTTTATAGCTATCATGCGTATAGAACATGGGCATACATGCACAAATGTGTTCAGAAATAAGGCAATTTTAGGAATTATTTAATTTAAGGTTTCTTTTATTTCAGGGCTTTTAAGAATATCCACGGAGCTGCACATAATGAAGGAAGTATATTTGTGCCCTGATTGTGAAGAGTGTTATACCAGTTGCACAGAAATTTGCATGGATCAGAACCTTAGAAGCAAAAAGGAGCAATTCCAAATATTAAAATTACTTTTACTCCCTTGTCATTGAATGTTTCTGGGTGATAGCCAGAGCTCTACATTAGCAAAGTCTCGTATAATTTTCTGTAATAATGGAAATGTTCTGTCCTGGGCTGCCAAAGTGTTAGCCTCTAGCCATTTGCAGCTACTGAGCACTGGAATGCAGCTAGTGAGACCAAGGAAGTGATTCTATTCTTTAATTTCTAATTTTAATTTTTGTGGGTACATACTAGGTGTATATATGGAAGTGAATTCTTATTCCTATTTTACTTTAAATCCTTTAAATTTGAATGTAATTAGCCACAGGCTGCTAGGGGTATGATGTTCCAGATCTACAGGAACTTGCCATTCAAAAGGTCAGGCAGCGGCACTTCACCTGGAGTGCAGCTAGAAATGGAATTTCCCAGGTCCTGCTCAGGACTTACTGCATCAGACTTATTTGAGAGCACATTCAGGTTTGAGAGCGTTACATGAACCACCACTTGCATCTTGCCTTTTTCTTAGAGACAGGGTCTCACTCTGTCACCCAGGCTGCAGTTCAGTGGTGCAGTCGTAGCCCACTGCAGCCTCAACCTCCTGGGCTCAAGCAATCCTCCCAACTCAGCCTCCTGACTAGCTGGAACTACAGGCCCACACCACCATGCCCAGCCAATTTTCATATTTTTTTTAAGAAATAGGGTCTTGCTATGTCGCCCAGGCTGGTCTTGAACCCCTGCTTCAAGTGATTCTCCTGCCTCGGCCTCCTAAAGTGCTGCGATTACAGGCATGACCATTGCCCCTGGCCTAATCTTGCTTTTATTCTCTTTGTCAACCACTGTGAAAATCTTTCACATATTGTCTAGTTGTTCTCTTGTTGCCATTTGAGCCCATTTGTTCTCAGAAAGCAAGTGGCATTCCATTATCCCCAGGTCAAGCAGCCAAGGAAGATATTAGGTATCAGATGGCTGAAGGTGTTTACAGTCCAATTTGCACACACTGTGACCGAGTTACTGTTAGGATTCTGCCCTTATCTGAGAGTGTCAGATAATGGTTGATCCGCCATTTTCTCAGACCCCAGGACACTTAGAATGACTCCCAAGAATTCCTTCTGCAAATGGTTCCAAGGTTTGTAGACATCATTGTGTTTCATAATGGAGGTGGCATACGTCAGCTTTGAGCCAGCAGACCGTGGGAACACAGAAAAGCAGCATCTGCCAGTAGGGTGAGTCCAGGGCAGGTTCTTGGAAGAGATGAGGGGATTTTGTGAGCTGAGCACAGAAGAATGGGTACTGGCAAGGCATGCTTTCTAACACTTACAGAACATTTCCAAAACAGTGAGTTGGGTGAGTCCCCATTCCTGTATATTTTATGAAGAGGCTAGACATTGAGAAATAATCGTGGAGTGAGGTGAGAGGTTGTGGGTGATGACAGCATACAAATATTTGCACGTATGCACGTCTGCCTAGCTGCCACATTTGGAATATATGAGTGTTTAGAAATGTAAGTGTAAGAAGAGCTGGGCATGGTGGCCCACAGCTATAATCCCAGTGCTTTGGGAGGCTAATGAGAGAGGATTGATTTAAGACAGGAGTTCAACATCAGCCTGCACAACACAGTGAGACTCCATCTCTAAAATAAATAAAATAAAATAAAATAAAACAGTCAGGGTGCTGCAACACACCCGTAATCCCAGCTACTCAGGAGGTTGAGGTGGGAGGATCACTTGAGCCCAGGGAGGTCAAGGCTGAAGTGAGCTATAATGGTGCCGCTGCACCCCTGCCTGGGCAACAGAGCAAGACCCCGCCTCCTAAAATAAAAACTAAAAAAATTAAGTACAAGAGCGAAGTGATTTTTGGTTGACGATAGCTGAGGGAGGTGACTTTAGGGAAAGCAAAGTAAGAACGTGGTAGATCCTAAAATGTTTAAAAGCATTGATATAGATGGGCGCATGCACAACTTGCTTTTTTCCTTGTCCTCTGAAACTCAGTGGGTACTATAATCTTAAATGTACACGGAAAAGCATGCTTAAATGCATACATACTACCACCAATCGATCCAGCAATCTCACTCCTTAGTATGTGGTACCCAAAGGAGTTGAAAATGTATGTCCACACAAACCCATGCACACAAATGTTTATATGGCAGCTTTAGTCATAATTATCAAAACTATTTCAACAAAATTATATTTCCCTTTATTTGAGAAAATAGTATTTATATTTTAGAGGAGTTTGGGGTTTACAGAAAAATTGAGAAGAAGGGACAGAGATTTCTCATATAGTCCCTGCTCCCCTTCCCCAACTTCCCCCATTATCAATATCCCCACAAGAGAGGTACATTTGTTCTAATGAACCTACATGGACACATCATTATTGATATGGTTTGTCTCTGTGTCTCCGCCCAAACCTCATGTTGAATTGTAATCCCCAGTGTTGGGGAGGGACCTGGTGGGAGGTGATTAGATCATGGGGGTGGATAAGGAAGTTACAAAGATGTGCTTCAGGCAGTGAATGGATAAACAAATGATGACACAACCTGATCATAGAATATTATTCAGCATATGAACCTCGAAAATTTGAGAGAGGTCTCGGTAAATTTAGAAAGCTTATTTTGCCAGGGTTGAGGACGAGTGCCCGTGACACAGCCTCAGGAGGTCCTGACAACATGTGCCCAAAGTGGTTGTGACATAGCTTGGTTTTCTACATTTTAGGGAGACATGAGACATCAATCAATATGCGCAAGATGCACACTGGTTCAATCCAGAAATGTGAGACAACTCAAAGCAAAGGTGGGAAGACTCGAAGTGGGTGAGGAGGCTTCCAGGTCATAGGTAGTTAAGAGACAAATGGTTGCATTTTTTTGTTTCTCATTAGCCTCTCCAAAGAGGTGATCAGATACGCATTTATCTCAGTGAGCAGAGAGGGGACTTTGGATAGAATAGGAGGCAGGTTGGCCCTAAGCAGTTCCCAGCTTGACTTTTCCCTTTAGCTTAGTGATTTGGGGACCCCAAGATTGATTTTCCTTTCCCAAACAGTAAAATGAAATGAGCTATCAAGTCATGAAAAGTCATGGAGAAATCTTAGATGCACGGTACTAAGTGAAGGGTTCCAGGCATCTGAAAGAGTATCTGAAAGCCTGCATGCCGTATGATTCCAACTCTATGACATTCTGGAAAAGACAAAACTATGGAGACAATGAAGAAGAAAATCAGTGATTGTCAGGGCTTGAGAGTGGGAGAGAAGAATACAGAGGATTTTTAGGGGAGTGAAACTACTCTGTGTGGTACTAGGATGCTGGATCCATGCCATTATACGTTTGTCTAAACTCTTAGAATGTACAACACCAAGGGTGAGCCCTATGTAAACTATGAACTCTGGTGATAATTGTATCAGTTTGTTCTCATGCTGCTGTAAAGACATACCTGAGATGGCTAATTTATGGAGGAAAGAGGTTTAATTGACTCACAGTTCTGCAGGCTGTTTAGGAAGCCTGGCTGGGGAGGCCTCAGGAAACTTACAACCATGGCGGAAGTTGAATGGGGATGCAGGCACATCTTCACATGAAGGAGCAGGAGAGAGAGACCATAGTGAGGAGGAGGAGGTATACATTTTTCAAACAACCAGATCTCATGAGAACTCACTCACTACTACGAGAACAGCAAGGGGAAAATCCACCCCCATGATCCAATCACCTCCCACCAGGTCCCTCCCCCAACACTGGGGATTATAATTCAGCATGAGATTTGGGTGGGGACACAGAGACAAACCATATCAACAATGATGTATCCATGTAGGTTCATTACAACAAATGCACCACTCTGGTGGGGGTATTGATAATGGGAGAGGTTGAGGTAGGGGAGCAGGGACTATATGCAAAATCTGTACCATCCTCTCAATTTTGCTGTAAACCTAAAACTCCTCTAAAATATAAACTCTATTTTTTAAAAATAAAAAGTCATAAAATTTTGTTGAAAAAAATTATTCTTGGCTGGACACAGTGGCTCATGCCTGTAATCCCAGCACTTTGGGAGGCTGAGGCAGGTGGATCACCTGAGGTCAGGAGCTCGAGACCAGCCTGGTCAACGTGGCGAAATCCCGTCTCTACTAAAAATGCAAAAATTAGCCAGGCGTGGCAGCGCATGCCTATAATCCCAGCTACTCAGGAGGCTGAGGCAGGGGAATCACTTGAACCCAGAAGGCAGAGGCTGCAGTGAGATCGTGCCACTGCACTCCAGTCTGGGTGATAGAGTGAGACTCTGTCTCAAAAAAAAGAAAAGGAAAAATCATTCTCCTAAGTTCAGAAAAGAACAGGATGAGGGGTGAGTAGGGAGGTTGTTTCTATTTTCCAATTGAAAACCACTCAATCAATATGGATGGATGAGAAACAGCATTTTCCGGACATCATTATCTACTTAGGTATCTTTGAAAATTCCAAGTGGAGCAAGGAAACAGCACGAGGAACCAGCAGAAGGAAGTGCTGGGAACAAGCTGGGCCTCTCCCATGGTTTTGGGTGGCATAGAGCTGCCAGGAGACTGGAATTTCATGGAGACTTTGCATGAAGCCTGCCTCGTTGGGTCAGGTTTGCCGTCAGCGTGCAACACCTTGGGAACAGACAGCCGGGTAGAAAGCAGCAGGGCAAATCCATGAGGATGTCAGAGGCCGCAAGACAACCATGCCTAAGGAAAAACATCACACTAAGGTCACACTTGCTTTCATTTCTGAATCATAAATGTGCGAGATGGAGGCATATGGATGGATGAAGCAAATTAATGAAGTGTGCAGCTGCCCTGTCGGATTGCTAGGCAATAGAAACAAAACCCAGGCGGCTGTCGTGAAGAATGCAGACAGCCTGCACCACCGCCCACAGAGCTTGCTGCATGACAAAACCAATGAGACTCCCAGAACAGGCGGGAAAACATGTCCAGGGCTCTCAGAAATGCCTTCGGCAGAGCTGTGCCTCTAGGGAGTTGCATTCACCACAGAGATCCTCACCTACTGAAAAGCGACAGCTTTCCTGCTCATTTCCAAAATGAGCACCTGTTGAATTGTTTGAGTTGTGACGAATGCAAAAAAAAAAAACAAACAAAAAAACTCAGGGGAAAAAACTAAAACGTTAAGGAATTTTTTTATTTGCATGGGTTATCAGCCCCCGCAAGTCTCATGATGCTGCTGTCAGTCCGAGACCTGATGTCATAGCCTGAAAAACTCTGCTCGGCGTCTGAGGTTTAGACTCCCCTCTTAACAAAAGTCATTTATCTTGACCTCCTAGTTAAGAAACCACAGGTATTTAGAATATTGTACAGAAAGGGACTGCCAGAAAAATCTCATACCCGTGTGCAGTGGGCTTTGCTCAGATGCGGGAAATGAAAGACGTGTTCAGACATGGCACCCTCCAGTTTTGCAGTGGGCCAAATATTACAGAAATGCTTCAACCCTGTCACCGAGATCATGTGAATTCACTTTGTCCTCACCCTTTTCAACAAACGGTGCTGGGATAATTGGCTAGCCACATGCAGGAGAATGAAACTGGATCCTCATCTCTCATCTTATACAAAAATCAGCTCAAGATGGATCAAGGGATTAAATCTAAGACCTGAAATAAAAATTCTAGAAGATAACATTGGAGAAACCCTTCTTGACATTGGCTTGGGCAAGGATGTCATGATCAAGAACCCAAAAGCAAATGCAATAAAAACAAAGATAAATAGCTGGGACTTAATTAAACTAAAGCGCTTTTGCATGGCAAAAGGAACAGTCAGCAAAGTAAACAGACAACCCACAGAGTGGGAGAAAACCTTCCCAATCTATACATCTGACAAAGGACTAATATCCAGAATCTACAATGAACTCAAACAAATCAGAAAGAAAAAAACAAACAATCCCATCAAAAAGTGGACTAAGGACACGAACAGACAAGTCTCAAAAGAAGATATACAAATGGCCAGCAAACATATGAAAAAATGCTCAGCAACACTAATGATAAGGGAAGTGCAAATCAAAACCACAATGCGATACCACCTCACTCCTGCAAGAATGACCATAATCAACAAATCAAAAAACAGTAGATGCTGGCGTGGATGTGGTGAACAGGAACACTTCTACACTGCTGGTGGGAATGTAAACTAGTACAGCCACTCTGGAAAACAGTGTGGAGATTCCTTAAAGAACTAAAAGTAGAACCATGATTTGATCCAGCAATCCCACTACTGGGTATCTACCCAGAGGAAAAAAAAATTCATTATTCGAAAAAGATACTTGCACACGCATGTTTATAGCAGCACAATTGACAATTGCAAAATCGTGGAACCAACCCAAATGCCCATCAATCAATGAGTGGATGAAGAAGTTCTGGCATATACGTACAATGAGATGCTACTCAGCCATAAAAAGGAATGAATTAACGGCATTTGCAGTGGCCTGGATGAGATTGGAGACTATTATTCTAAGTGAAGTCACTCAGGAATGGAAAACCAAACATCGTATTCTCACTCATGAGTGGGAGCTAAGCTATGAGGACTCAACAGCATAAGAATGACACAATGGACTTTGGGGACTTGGGCGGAAGGCTGGAAGGGGAGCGAGGGATAAAAGACTACAAATAAGGTGCAGTGTACACTGCTTGGGTGATGGGTGCATCAAAATCTCACAAATCACCACTAAAGGACTTACTCATGTAACCAAACACCACCTGTTCCCCAAAACTCTATGGAAATATAAAAAAATAAAAATAAAAACTCTGTCCTGGAAGCAGGTTGGTTCTGGGCATTGTGTTGTGTTGTGCTGTGGCATGTTTGGCCTCGTTTGAGCGGTATCTGCACAGAACCACCCAGTGAGGTGTCTGGGATGGTTTGCTTCCTTGTTGATCTCGAGGCGTGGTCTCAAGTGTTTTGTTGTACTATGTGGTGTCATTGCTTATTCTTCCTTGTGTGTGCTGTGTATCAGTCAGGATTCTCTGGAGAAACAGAACCAACAGGAGATATGTACATATAGAGAGAAACACTAAAATAAAGTATATTAGTTCGTTTTCACGCTGCTGATAAAGACATGCCCAAGACTGGGCAATTTACAAAGAAAGAGGTTTAATGGACTTACAGTTCCACATGGCTGGGGAGGCCTCAGAATCGTGGCAGAAGGCGAGGAGGAGCAAGAGTTCACTGCACTCCAGCCTGGGTGATAGACGGAGACCCAGTCTCATTTTTAAAAAGAAGAACCCAATATATTATTATTACAACTCTTATTAATAGTTGCTTTGATTTTCTGCTTCTTTATTCAATGGTACCTAATTGAACAACATGCAGACCACCACCAGTAGTCCATTTTCTATAAAACTTCTAACAGGACCAAGTGCAGTGGCTCATGCCTGCAATCCCAACACTTTGGGAGGCTGAGGTGGGCGGATCACAAGGTCAGGAGTTCAAGACCAGCCTGTTCAAAACCAGCCTGGCCAACACGGTGAAACCCAGTCTCTACTAAAAATACAAAAATTAGCTGGGCACTGTGTGGGTGCCTGTAATCCCAGCTACTCAGGAGGCTGAGGCAGGAGAATTGCTTGAACCCGGTAGGTGGAGGTTGCAGTGAGCCAAGATCGCGCCACAGCACTCCAGCCTGATCGAAAGAGCAAGACTCCATCTCAGGCGGGGGCGGAGGGGGGAACTTCTAACAGGATGTAGTATCTTCTCTTGTAGGTTGGTGCATGGTGAGAATTTCTGTTGCAAAATGGGCTGTCAGGTTGCTTATACAGATCAAGAGGGCCAACACTGGTGATCGTTAATTCTTGAGTGAATCACATCATGGTTTTTTGTGTTTTTAGTTTGTCCCTGGTAGATTCTGTGTGAAGAGTTTCCCATATGTTCAGAACTACAAAGGAGGTCAGAATTTTGGAATTTCAAGTTTGGCCCCCATAGAGTAGATTGGGTAAGACTGGGTTTTTTACGTAACACTGATTTATTTTACTGTTAATGGGGAAAGATATGTATTGGACAAAACTCAGTTATTCCAGTCTCCCTCCTTTGCCATTTGTAAGTATCCTTGAATTTTTTTTTTTAATTTCCTTGCCTTATCTTCCTAGGGGGAAAAAAAGGTCAGAAGATAGGTCTAATCTGCCAGGAGTCTGACAAAGCACAGATCTTCTCAGATCATTGATTTTTGTTTGTTCTTAGGAGGCCAAGTCGAGCTCCATAGCTTAGGGTGCAATGCAGTGGTGTGATGATGGCTCACTGCAGCCTCAACTTCCCAGGCTCAAGCAATCCTCCCACTTCAGCCTCCTGAGTAGCTGGGACTACAGATGTGGACCACCACACCCGGCTCATTTTTGTATTTTTTGGTAGAGATGAGGTCTCGCTATGTTGCCTTATTTATTTATTTAGCTAACTATCTTTGTATTGTGTATGGTATTTTCCTATATCTGATTCAAGAATGAATACAAAGATAGATTTTATCTGAAGATATTCTATAAAGTTTAAAACCATACAGTTGAATATATTGATAATTCTTTGGTCAAAAATGGTTCTGGGGTGTATTTCTCCATTAAATACACCTGGAGTACATTTCCTTATTAAATAAGTCTATATGAGAGGAAGGCTAAGTTCAGGGGTTCTATTATACCACATGATGACGAAAATAAACAACAATGTATTACATACTTAAAAATTGCTAAAAGAGTAGATTTTAAATGTTCTCTCCACCAAAACCCGAGAAGTTGGTGAGGTGATGTTCATGTTAACTAGTGTCATTTGGCCGTTTTGCAATGGAAACACATATGAAAGCATCATGATGTTACTGGGCTCATGTGGTGGCTCACGCCTATAATCTCAGCATTTTAGGAGGCCCAGGCTGGAGGATCACTTGAGGCCAGAAGATCGGACCAGCCTAGGCAATATAGTGAGACCCCCATCTCTACAATAAATTTAAAAAATTAACCAGGCATGGTGGCACGGAAAGCTGAGGCAGGAGGATCACCTGAGCCCAGAAGGTCAAGGCTGCAGTGAGCTATGACCACACCACTGCACTCCAGCCTGGGTGACAGAGAGACTCTGTCTCAAATAAAGGAAAAAACAAAACAAAACAAAACATATCGTGCCTCATAAATATACACCATTTTTATTTATCAATTAAAAATAAATTAATTTTTGAAAATACCCTCCCTTTTAAAAACGAGTCTATATGAAACATCTATATACCCCTACCTGGGAGGCTGAGGCAGGAGGATCACTTGAGCCCAGGAGGTTGAGGCTACAGTAAGCTGTGATTGTACCACTGCACTCCAGCCTGGCTGACAGAGTGAGACTCTGTCTCAAAAAATAAATAAATAAATAAATATGTTTAAGAAACAATTCATGAAGACTTTCCAATTTGTTCCATTTCATATATTAGCTTATTTAGATTTTGAACAAGAAGACAGGAGTGATAAAGTTTGTACTTGGGTCCCCTGACAAATGTTCATGTTTTCATACACTTGGGCATTTTTTCCATCACAAATGAGATTATGTCAATGTGTCCTGGGAAATACTAGGAAATTTGCATTTGATTGCAAATCAAAACATAATGAAATTTCACTCAGAGTGTATTTTCTGCGTAATGCATTTTTATGATACTCTGGAGATTGTTTAAAGAGGCATCATTATGCAGAAGTATATATTCATGCAGACGGAAACACAGTGCAGGATCTACCATAACTAAGGCCTAATTTCCACCAGAAAATCCAAGCTCATGTCTGCCTAATCACATACTTGTTTAGTAATTGCAAATTATCTGAACTCCAGGCTTCTTCTGGAGACCCCAGGGGCTTCTTTTAATCAGTACCGGAAGCTGAGAATCAAGGAAATCACTGAATTTCATATTATTCAAATGTATTTTTATTGTAAATGGTACTTCATTAAGAACTACAAGTAACCATTTTACTTTTTCATTTTACCATTTTTATTGAATTAGTATTTCAGTATTTTCTGCAGACATTTGGCATTTCTTTTTAAAACATTTTTGTTTTCCAATTATATGAGGACACAGACACACACAGAGGTTTGATCACGTGAGGACACAAGGAGAAGACAGCATCTATAAGTCAAGGAGAGAGGACTCAGGAGGAACCAGCCCTGCCCACACCTTGATCTCAGGCTTCCAGCCTCCAGGACTGTGGGAGAATCATTGTCTGTTATATATAAGCCTCCCAGTCTGTGGTATTCTGTGATCGCAGCCTGAGATGGACTAAGACACCTCATAAGAAGAGAGGATAAGGACACAGACACACACAGAGAGACGACCCTGTGAGGACACAGGGAGAAGACTGCATCTCCAAGCCAAAGAGAGAGGCCTCAGGAGGAACCAGTCCTGCCCACGCCTTGATCTCAGACTTCCAGCCTCCAGGACAGTGGGAGAATCAATGTCTGTTGTCTAAGCCAAGCATTCTGGGGGACCTGGTTATGCAGCCCTAGCAAACTAACACAGCAAGCATTATTTTCTCTCCTATATCTCAGGGTAAATCACCTTCCTTTAAAATGGTAGGACCCTATTTCATAAAAATGCATTCCTATCTCTCGCGTCTATTTTTCTCAGAGTAATAACTATGAGTAGAGTCTCACCAATAAAGTTCTTTACCTAACATATAAACCTAGCCTTAACCACTAAACCCTGAACATTCATTTTAGATTTTCAATGTAATAATAGTTTTTACAACAGGAAAACCAAATTCAGTTATAATAATCTAAAAAGCACCCTCAAGTACATCATGTTCTTATTTTAATTCTTCTTTTACTCACACAATTCTCTTAGATGAAAAAAAAAAAGAAGAAGAAGAAGAAGATGAAGAAGAACCTCCAACTGTAATCCAAGAAATTGTGGCTGGGCACAGTGGCTCACGGCCATAATCCCAGCACTTTGGGAAGCCGAGGCGGGTGGATCACTTGAGATCAGGGTTTCGAGACCAGTCGGGCCAACATAGTGAAACCCCATCTCTACTAAAAATACAAAAATTGGCCAGGCGTAGTGACACGTGCCTGTAGTCCCAGCAACTCGGGAGGCTGAGGCAGGAGAATCACTTGAACCCGGGAGGCAGAGGTTGCAGTGAGCCGAGATCGTGCCACTACACTCCAGCCTGGGTGACAGAGCGAGACTCTGTCTCAAAAATTAAAAAAAAAAAAGAAATTGCAGTAGGAAGCTGCCACATCTAAGTAGCTACATTTGTGAATTAGGAGGATAAAGGAAATTGAAGAGGAGGATGACAAGAATGAGACCTCAAATGTGCTGTTTGTTTTCTCTTCTAATGGGTGTTTGCAAAAGAGTGTCACGTATAAGAGAAACTTAAACTGTTAAAATAATTGCAGTATGCAATCCTTGGCTTGTCTTTCTTCCTGGTATTATGGGACTCTCTTTCCAGAGTTAGAATGGTGTTTCTAGGAAACCCAAGAAAAATATATTCATTTTCATCAGAAACTTAATGGATGCATTTATTGAGAGCCTTCTCTGTGGTCACGCTGATATCACAGCAAACTCCATGATAGTTTGCTGAGTAAAGCAAACAGTGTTTAATGCAGCAGTCCCCAACCCTTTTGGCACCAGGGACAGGTTTCGTGGAAGACAACTTTTCCATGGCTAGGGTTAGGAGCAGGATAGTTTCAGGATGATTCAAGCACATTGCATTTATTGTGCCCTGTATTTCTATTATTATTACATTGTAATATACAATGAAATAATTTTACAACACACCATCATGTAGAATCAGTGGGAGCCCTGAGCTTGTTTTCCTGCAACTAGACAGTCCCATCTGGGGGGGATGGGAGACAGTGACAGATCATCAGGCATTAGATTCTCATAAGGAGCATCAACCTAGATCCTTAGCATGTGCAGTTCACAATAGGGTTCATGCTCCTATGAGAATCTAATACCACCACTGATCTGCCAGGAGGTGGCGCTCAGGAGGTAAAGTGAGTGATGGAGAGCAGCTGCCAATACAGATGAACCTTTGCTTGTCCACCTGCTACTCACCTCCTGCTGTGCAGCCCCGTTCCTAACAGGCCACATGGGGAACCCTGTTTTAACATATATCATCTCTAATCTTCCCCCCAAATCTCTGTAATATAAAGATCCTTATTCCCAATGTACATCAAAAGACCCTGTAGGGCAGAGATGTAAAAGCATTAGCCTGATACTCTATTGCTGGCATATATCACAGATAGTCATCAAATCCTAATTTTATACAGTTGCATGAAAGACGTAAGTTCTAATATTTGACAGCAGGATAAGGTGCCTATAGTTAGCAATAATGTATTGTGTATTTTAAAATAGCTAGAAGAGAAGACTTGAAATGTTCCCAACACATAGAAATGATTAATTCTCATGTTACAGATACTCCAAATACATCTGGCCTGATCACTACATATTCTACGCAAGCAACAAACTATCACATGTACCCCATAGATATGTAAAATAGCATGTATCAATAATAGAAAAAAAAAGTAAATGCAAGCAAGTTTCTCAAAAAAAATCTCAGTTTCTTCAAGTATCTGACATCATCCTTAAACCCACCACTCCCTGTGCAAGAAGTCAAGCTCGATTTTGGCTAGGGTTTGTGGGGCGCCTGATGTTGAGTTTGCACACCATCCAATTTCACAGGGGTTTTTGACGTATTCCATGCATCACTCTTCTGCAAAGCACTTGGTCCTAAGCTCACCATGAGCTCCAAAGGGTGGGAGCATCCACGGAAAGGAAGGTCTTTTCTGGGGTCGTAAGCATTGCTTTGATCAGAAGCATCCTGGGCAGATGGAATTCCAGGCAAAGGATGCCAGGACATATGTTATAGTGCAAATCAGGCTGAAATATGAGAAAATGGCCGATGAGGGGATGTGTTGAGAATGAGGCAAAGGAGTCTGGCTTTCCCTTTTCCTGGGATAGCTGGAAGGATTTGAAGGATTTTGAGCATGAGAGAGGCGTGAGCAGAGATGAGCTGCTCAGACAGAAGTTGGCCTGTGGTTTGGGGTCCCCTAGACAGGAAAAGATTAGAAGCAGGGACGCCACTGGGAATCAACAATTGATCGCCAAAAATTCACCCAATCACAATGGCAGGAAATGGCCTCAGAATACCTTGGATACTGAAGGTCCCTTGTGTTAGTCAGAATGAATAGACTTTGGATCTGGAGGTATACGTTATATATTATGTATAACAGATATATTATGTACAATATACATTGTTATAATTTAATATCTTAAATATTATAGTATATAATACTTAAATACTATATGTAATATATAGTATTTCAAATATTATATTATAAAACACAAATTACATATTGTTTATTTCATATTATATATTAAATTGTCATTACTCTTAATGGCAGAAACCACAATTACTTTTGCACCAACCTAATAATATGTAATATATAACTATATCATATAATATACCATCATGTCTATGTATGTTATATAAATTATATACTATGTAACATATATACTATGTAATATATTATGTACTATGTAATATATGACACAATTAAATATGTTATATGTAATATATATCATATACATTATATAACATATATGTCATATATTATATAGTATAAGGTGTCATATATCATATAACATATGTTATGTCTATGTATGTTATATACATTATATACTATGCAATTTATGTTATATACTATATAGTATATTATAATTCAATGTTATATGTAATATATATCATATACATTGTATAATGTATGATATGTCATATATTATATAGTATAAGGTGTCATATATTACATAACATATAGTATTATAAATTATGTAATAGATAATATAGTTATATATAATATAAGATGATGTGAATTATATATAATGTATAGCTATATTTTATAAATATATTTTATATCGTATATAGCATTTTATACTATTTTATTATATTATTTATTTTATTATTACTTACACTATTTTATAGTATTTATATTATATATTACATTTTAAACATTTAAAATATTACATATTATTCATAGATAACATTAAATTTTAATAACATAATTTATTATATATAACATACATATACAAATAATTATATATAATATACAATATAATACACAATGAAATATTTATCAATAATGGTGACTTCAAAACACAAAATCAAAATTTTTATCAGCTGTGATGTCAAAAGGCTGTTGTTATTAAGCTCTGGATGGAATGGAGCAATCTTATCGAGCAGAGGTGGAAAGACAGAATGCATTTTCCTATTCATATTTAACCAAGATCTATTGTGCTTATATTTGCAGCAGCAACAGCACCAAGAGGACATGATCCCTGTCCTCAGAGTCACACATGGTCCAAAAACTCACACAAAATAAGATGCTAGGGATGAACTTAGAAAGTGCTATGAAATAATAGCTGGGCATGGTGGCGCACGCCTGTAATCCCAGCTACCCGGGAGGCTGAGGCAGGAGAATCGTCTGAACCCAGGAGGCAGAGGTTGCAGTGAGCCAAGATCGTGCCACTGCATTCCATCCTGGACGACAAGGGAAGACTCCATCTCAAAAAATTAAATAATTAATTAAAATTTAAAAATAAAATAAAATTAGTAATAATCACAAATCACATAGCGACGAGCTTCCTGGAAGCCAAAGGAAAAAAGTGAGACATCTTCTGTGTTATGATTAATACATTTCTTTGGTAAGAAATTATGCAAAGCTTTTCCAGTCATATCTGAGTCATTCACACCAAAAATGTCTTCAACAGTATTCCCGCAGGAAAGACGGGATCACAACAGTGCAATCTGTTACCGATATTCTAATTTTAGAGGTCCGTGCACAATAAGAAAGTACTGCTCAGCAGTAGCAATTCTGTGGAGAACTACAACAGAAGTGGGCTAAGAACTCAACTTTTGGATGGTCCAGACTTTATTTTACTGAAAATAAAATCTATGCTATCCAGGACCATGAGTCCTTCAAAAATGCTCCTCCAATAGCATGTCTCTCAAGTAGTTCCATTTCAGGATCATATCATCTGGCAGAAACATGGACAACCTGCATTTTTCTGCAGTTGTTTAAGCGCATGTGCATAAACCCTAATGATCGATGATGAGAAGAACGTGGTTACAACCCTGCAAAGGAAGGTTCACGGCAGAATGGCTGCTGGGCTTCCCTCAGTGCAGCTAATATATTTCTTAAAAATGAAAGTCCTCTCCACTTCTATCTATCTATCTATCTATCTATCTATCTATCTATCTATCTATCTATCTATATTT